>NC_056725.1:241072157-241169657 GCF_019279795.1 Protopterus annectens | reverse complement strand
GCCATGGTCTTACATGTGGTAGCAGTGTCATTACTGCTGACATCTGCAAAACACCAATAACAATGCATCATTCTGACTGTCCTGAGAAATGTCCCATGATTCTTGCCTCATTCTGACTGTCCTGAGAACTCAGCACAGCTCCTCGTGGTGGCCAGCAGTGTTCCTCTAGCAGCAGAGACCAGAAAAGACTACCTTTCCAGATTTTAAGTATTTTTCTTGGCTTTTTCGACTTTTTGTGCCTTTCGACTACTGTTTCTGCTTATTTTATCAAAGTTTGCACTGTTTTTACTGTGTTTATAAGCTAAAACTGTTTACTGCACTTGCTAGTTTAAGTTTTGCCTAAAAGTTAAACTACAGGCTAATACACTCAAGTGTACTAGCTTTTGATAGCATTTAATCGAAAATCATAGCATTTATTGTGTTTTCTGCTTTTCTGTAAAAAAACTTGAAAAAAACAAAAAAATATCCTTGCTTTCCATACTTTTCTAACTAGTGTTCCAGAGACCAGATTTTGCTGATCCCTGGGCTTTGTCTTGGTTCCTGTTTTCTCCATTTTCCTTGTTTGGTCAAGGGTAGTTTCTTTACTCACTAGTGGGAGTAGGGAGTACTGAGCTGCCTGTTTGTCCTCAGAGGAGTGGTTTAAGGCAGTAACTTGTAGTTTATTGGCCATTTTGGGTCAGTTCCTGTCTTTTCCAGCCCCCTGCTATAAAGCACGTTTTGGCGGGCTTTTCCAGCTATTGAGAACTCAGCACAGCTCCTCGTGGTGGCCAGCAGTGTTCCTCTAGCAGCAGAGACCAGAAAAGACTACCTTTCCAGATTTTAAGTATTTTTCTTGGCTTTTTCGACTTTTTGTGCCTTTCGACTACTGTTTCTGCTTATTTTATCAAAGTTTGCACTGTTTTTACTGTGTTTATAAGCTAAAACTGTTTACTGCACTTGCTAGTTTAAGTTTTGCCTAAAAGTTAAACTACAGGCTAATACACTCAAGTGTACTAGCTTTTGATAGCATTTAATCGAAAATCATAGCATTTATTGTGTTTTCTGCTTTTCTGTAAAAAAACTTGAAAAACAAAAAAATATCCTTGCTTTCCATACTTTTCTAACTAGTGTTCCAGAGACCAGATTTTGCTGATCCCTGGGCTTTGTCTTGGTTCCTGTTTTCCATTTTCCTTGTTTGGTCAAGGGTAGTTTCTTTACTCACTAGTGGGAGTAGGGAGTACTGAGCTGCCTGTTTGTCCTCAGAGGAGTGGTTTAAGGCAGTAACTTGTAGTTTATTGGCCATTTGGGTCATTTCCTGTCTTTTCCAGCCCCCTGCTATAAAGCACGTTTTGGCGGGCTTTTCCAGCTATTGAGAACTCAGCACAGCTCCTCGTGGTGGCCAGCAGTGTTCCTCTAGCAGCAGAGACCAGAAAAGACTACCTTTCCAGATTTTAAGTATTTTTCTTGGCTTTTTTCGACTTTTTGTGCCTTTCGACTACTGTTTCTGCTTATTTTATCAAAGTTTGCACTGTTTTTACTGTGTTTATAAGCTAAAACTGTTTACTGCACTTGCTAGTTTAAGTTTTGCCTAAAAGTTAAACTACAGGCTAATACACTCAAGTGTACTAGCTTTTGATAGCATTTAATCGAAAATCATAGCATTTATTGTGTTTTCTGCTTTTCTGTAAAAAACTTGAAAAAACAAAAAAATATCCTTGCTTTCCATACTTTTCTAACTAGTGTTCCAGAGACCAGATTTTGCTGATCCCTGGGCTTTGTCTTGGTTCCTGTTTTCTCCATTTTCCTTGTTTGGTCAAGGGGTAGTTTCTTTACTCACTAGTGGGAGTAGGGAGTACTGAGCTGCCTGTTTGTCCTCAGAGGAGTGGTTTAAGGCAGTAACTTGTAGTTTATTGGCCATTTTGGGTCATTTCCTGTCTTTTCCAGCTATAAAGCACGTTTTGGCGGGCTTTTCCAGCTATTGAGAACTCAGCACAGCTCCTCGTGGTGGCCAGCAGTGTTCCTCTAGCAGCAGAGACCAGAAAAGACTACCTTTCCAGATTTTAAGTATTTTTCTTGGCTTTTTCGACTTTTTGTGCCTTTCGACTACTGTTTCTGCTTATTTTATCAAAGTTTGCACTGTTTTTACTGTGTTTATAAGCTAAAACTGTTTACTGCACTTGCTAGTTTAAGTTTTGCCTAAAAGTTAAACTACAGGCTAATACACTCAAGTGTACTAGCTTTTGATAGCATTTAATCGAAAATCATAGCATTTATTGTGTTTTCTGCTTTTCTGTAAAAAACAAAACAAAAAAAATATCCTTGCTTTCCATACTTTTCTAACTAGTGTTCCAGAGACCAGATTTTGCTGATCCCTGGGCTTTGTCTTGGTTCCTGTTTTCTCCATTTTCCTTGTTTGGTCAAGGGTAGTTTCTTTACTCACTAGTGGGAGTAGGGAGTACTGAGCTGCCTGTTTGTCCTCAGAGGAGTGGTTTAAGGCAGTAACTTGTAGTTTATTGGCCATTTTGGGTCATTTCCTGTCTTTTCCAGCCCCTGCTATAAAGCACGTTTTGGCGGGCTTTTCCAGCTATTGAGAACTCAGCACAGCTCCTCGTGGTGGCCAGCAGTGTTCCTCTAGCAGCAGAGACCAGAAAAGACTACCTTTCCAGATTTTAAGTATTTTTCTTGGCTTTTTTCGACTTTTTGTGCCTTTCGACTACTGTTTCTGCTTATTTTATCAAAGTTTGCACTGTTTTTACTGTGTTTATAAGCTAAAACTGTTTACTGCACTTGCTAGTTTAAGTTTTGCCTAAAAGTTAAACTACAGGCTAATACACTCAAGTGTACTAGCTTTTGATAGCATTTAATCGAAAATCATAGCATTTATTGTGTTTTCTGCTTTTCTGTAAAAAAAAACTTGAAAAAAACAAAACAAAAAAAATATCCTTGCTTTCCATACTTTTCTAACTAGTGTTCCAGAGACCAGATTTTGCTGATCCCTGGGCTTTGTCTTGGTTCCTGTTTTCTCCATTTTCCTTGTTTGGTCAAGGGGTAGTTTCTTTACTCACTAGTGGGAGTAGGGAGTACTGAGCTGCCTGTTTGTCCTCAGAGGAGTGGTTTAAGGCAGTAACTTGTAGTTTATTGGCCATTTTGGGTCATTTCCTGTCTTTTCCAGCCCCCTGCTATAAAGCACGCTTTAAGCGTCGCATCAGTTGTGATTCTTGATTTAATATTAGCCCGATTTAGCGTTGTAGCGGAGTTGCTACTGTTGCACACTAGGGCAGTGCCGGTTAAGCAGGTTTAAACTATTCGACTACCTAAAATCCCCTCTTCAAATTTTTCCCTTAAAACTACCTTCGAACTCGAACTATACTACTGATCAAATCAAGCGCATCCTATAACTAAAAGATCAGCTCTACTTGGCTCCAAGTAGACTATTCTCTATCCGTTAAACCTAAGCACTTGCTCCTGGTACAGTACTTATTACCTTGATACGGCACTCTTGTCATAGATAGTACCCCAAAGGCAACCCCATTTCTTGGTCACCCGTCCCCGAATCTTTTTAAAGTTTTTTGTCTATCCTTCTAGCATGTCGAGGATCAGTTGCTAGTGTCCTCTCCTGCTCAGCTGGTGAACCTGGGAATATTGAGGCAATGTTACAATTGCCTCATGTACTGAGACAACCCTCTCCTCCTCCCACAAAACACAAATACATGAGAGACGCAGATGCAACTATACGGCCAAACTGGAGGCTGAGCTCTCTCAACATAGGACTGGCAAGACCAGCCAGGAGGAGAAGGTTACACCACACACACTATAGACCCAGTCTCACATAGTACCATTACAACCTCAAATCACACATAAACACACAACACATACTCAGGAGGCTCTGATCAAAAATCTACAAAACAGCAGAGGCCACCAAGCAGACACCCAAACAACCACCACCTCAGAACACAACACCTGCAACACATAGACCCTCACAGTCAGGTGTCAAACAGTCACAGCCCTTAAGGCCAAACACAATGCCAGACACACTTGTCATTGGTGACTCCATAGTCAGACACACTGGCGTCCGCTCACCAGACTGAGTAAGGAGAAGGTCACAGTAAGCTGCCTGTCGGGCGCTAGAATCCGCCACATAACGCAAGCACTCAGGTCTCTCTCCAGCAGGTACAAATATGACTCAGTCATTGTCACGCTGGTGTAAGCGACCTGAGGCATACCTCCTTGGACTACATGAAAAGAGACATTGAGGAGCTCTCTGATTATGTAGCCCAGGCAGGTATGACCCTGACCTTGAGCAGTATCCTACCTTCACCAAGAATGATGCCACAATACAGAGATAAGATGATCAGCTTTCAATTGAAACTTTAACACTGGTGTCATTCAAAGGAGATCCAGTGTCTGTCTGCCTGGGATGACATGCTGGACAAGCCAGCTGCTTCGCAAGGGGCTTGCACCTGTCACCTAGGATTCGGATATTGGCAAAGGCTCTTGCACCGCCATAGTGCCTTTTTAGGCAAGGCTCAAATTCTAAACCACCCTAGAACACAAAAAAAAAACTAAAGGGTGCTCAATGCCAGAAGTCTAAATCTCAAAATGCACGTTCTTCTCAGTATGGAGAACATCGATGTCTGTGCTGTGACAGAAACCTGGTTCAAGGCTCCTGAAGCACCCAAGCGCTATCAGGTTTTACCTCATATCATGCGTTCCGGCCCCAAAACCCGGACAATACCACCGAAAGGAGGGGGGTATCCATATTCATCAGGACACCCACACCTCAAGACAACGCCGATGCATCGGAGACCATCCAGGTGCAATTAACCGTAGGCAAGACTGCTCTGCAAATTGTAGCATGTTACAGGCCACCCTCACAAACTCAGGAACCTCACATGGCCTTCCTGAAAACACTAGAGGGATAAATGTATCACCAAACACCATCATACTAGGTGACTTCAATTACCCTAATATAGACTGGGAACACTACTCAAGCCAAGCACCCTAGCCCAAAAGTTCCTGGAATTCATAAACTCAAATGCCATGGAACAACTAGTCACCATCCCCACAAGAGGAGATAACATAACTTCATCAATCATCACGAACATGGGAGCACGAAGTATACCCCTCACTGGTGAGATCAGATCACAAACTAATCTGGAGGTCCTCATCCCACCCCCACCTGAAATAAAAAAGACCACAGTAAAGAACTTCTCAAAAGCCGACTTCACACTTCTAAAGACTAGTGTGGTCTCCTTTTAAGGCCCCCGAGCGGCCAGAAAACAGTACTCAAGCCGCTGAATCACTTACAAATGCCTTCTACCAGCACCTGCAGGACTTGGATAAGGCAATCCCAAGCAAAACAAAGACTCTTTGTACCAAAGGCAAGCGTCCAGTCTGGTGGACCCCAGCCATAAACAAACTCTACAACAAAAGGAGGAAGCTACTACAAGATGAGCAAAATCCAAAAGGTAAGACACCTTAATCTCATAAAAATCTAAAAGTAAAAAACGAGAGAAAAATAGCTAAAAAAAGATAAAAAGGCAATCATAAGGCCTTCTAGCTATGTGAAAAACAGGAGAAACTCCCAGATATGCTCAGAACTAGTTCAAGATTAATGATCCTACAGACATTGCCAACATACTGGCTGACAGGTTCAGTGCAAACTTCCCCCTCCCCAAAGGGAGATATCTATAAAGCGATTGCAGCCCCCAAACATCTCCCGCCCAAGTGAGAACTGCTCTCTCCAAAGCAAAACACATGGGACTGACATGTCCCCTGCTGGTGCTCCACGAACTCAATGAGAAATTAAACCCCAGCTAGGACAGCTGTTTAATCAAAGTCTTACCTCTGGATCGTACTGCAGGTGTGCGCACTGCAACTGTGGTCCCTTCACAAAGGCGGTGCCTCCACGACCCTGACCCTGGAAATTACGCCCAAGAAGCCTTATCTGCAAAGCCATGAGGAGGATCATAATGGACCTCATAAATAAAGACATGGGAATTTGCAGACTTTGGATCCAACCCAGTTTGGCTTTGTCAAAGGCAGATCATGCCTTTTAAACTTGGTTGACTTTAAAACAGTCACCAAAGCCATTGATGAGGAAAGGTCCATACAGCCTACCTCGATCTGGCTAAGGCCTAAGGATACAATACCACACTCGGGTATCATTGAAAACTCATCAGCTTAAATGTTAACCCATACATCACAAGATGGGTTGCAAACTGGCTGAGTGACAGAACCCACAGGGTCAGAGTTGCTGGCGCCATGTCAGACTCAAAGCCTGTGACAATGTCCCACAGGGCCCAATCCTGGGCCCACTCTTGTTTAGCATTTACTTTTCAGTACAAGCAAACACAGGAGGGTTATGGCTGACAAAGTTTGCAGATGACTGCAAACTGGCGCCATAGTAGAACACATCTGACACAGATATCCTTCAGAGGGTCTCAGAAACGAGCGGATAACTGGTGCCAGAGCCACGGCCTAAAGTTAAATGCCAAAAATGCATAGTCATACCCTTGAAAACAAAGGTTACCCCTAGCTACCAAATAGGTGGCAACCCACTGAAGCACAGAAGTTATCCAGGGACCTGGGGTTGATAGTAGTCTGTCATTCGACACCCATGTAGCTAAAGTAGTTAGGAAGACCTTCTACATTGCCCACCTTATCATGAAGGGATTCTCATCTAGATCAAGGAGGTCATAGTCTCCTTTACTCATCACTCATCAGACCAATGATTGAGTACAATGCCCCATTCGGAATGTATCTGACCCGACACTTGCAGCAGCTGGAGCACAAAAGTTCCTCACCAAAAGGATAAAGGTCTCAAAAATCTGCTGCTGCCCGACTGAAGAACTCCAGCTCTATTCAGTCGCTTACTCAGAGCTGACCTTTGCCTAACAGACACGGCCATGTCAAACCCAGATTAGATGAATAAGATTAACCTCAAAAATCTAGATAAATCAGAGCGGGGCGGAGACTTAAACCTCGACGGGGCGTGCTGGAGGGATAGATTCATCACCAAAGACTCCTATGCTGTGGAACAAAATCCCGGTACATGTGAGGCAGAGCACCTCGCTGGGCTTGTTCAAGAGAAATCTTGACCAATGGATGGGAGATCGCAGATATACCCCAGGGATTACCTCAGTGTCACTGCTCGACAGAGGCACAGCAAAATAATGGGTATAGTTCCCCATACTAAAGGGGTGGCGTAAGCCACAAAACGATGGGCTAGGCTTGTAAATGCCCTCGGGCAGATAGCCTAGTATGAACCTATGAACCTATGAACCTATCTCTAAGTATAGGATTATGGTAGCTCAGCACAAAGATATTAGAGACTCAGCTGTGCACACCATACTGCTATGGTTGATAAGAAGGGGAAATAGCAAAGCTGTTGGTGAGAAAGTAGTAACAACAACAAATGCTAGGTTTATTATATGGCCTAAATGCATAAAATATGTACATACAGCATACAATTTGAGAATCAACTGAATAGGGATGAAGAATATTTATTTTACTTAGAACTATAACCAGTCAAAAAAGCAATTATCCCAGTTTTCTTAAAGGTGTTATGACCCTCATTTGAAATAATGCATAGAGATCTAACATATGAATTTCTGGAAACTGCATCACTGCAAAAACATAAAATATGTAAACTAGACCAAGAAAACTGAGAGGAGAAAAATAACTATATTGCATGTCTTGCATTTAATTACGACTTTAAAGTTGTTTCATATGCATGCAACTTGGAAACGGAGAAAAGACAACTTTAAAATATCTCAAGAGAATCAATGCAGTTCAAATGAATATTATATTGCAGATGTGATATGTAAGAAGAGGGCATAATATAAGGATAAAAGTTTGGGTGGTTCATGCAACCTGAGGACATATTTTTGACCTTATTTTCAAAGATGCTGTAGCTAGAACGCGGAACTGACATTTAAAAAGGATGTGGGACAAAGATTTGTGATGGAACTCATACATGCATAGAATAGTCGGAGTAATACATTTGGTTGTAGAAAGAACTGGGCTGAAGGTGAACTTGGTTCTGCAGTTTATTCTGTCATAAATGACCAGGGCAGAACATGCATAGTTGTCATCAGCAAAAGTGTATGTTTTATGAAAATATATGTATACTACCAGTATATTATTGTATACAAAAAGTCTATGTTTTATTAAGATATATGTATACTACCAGTATATTATTGTATACAACTCTGGCACCTACTGGTTTTGGGTGCCACATTTTTTGTTAATACATCAATAGTCAAATCATAGCCTACTGGCAGACTGCATAGGGGAAGTAGGACATGGCCCCACAGGACAGATGGTTGCTCTTGAAAGGAAGCTTTGCTGGGTCAGGTTTCAGCAAAAATATTCAATGATTTGTAGTGACAACATTTGTGCGACTTGACAAATCATTCTATACTTGTTATTCTGCAGGCAGTACAACTTTGTCCAGGTAATTTAAAATATACACACAATTATGCACAAACTGAGGTAGTCCTTCAGTATCTCTGTTACTAAAAGTACTGTAAAAATCATTCTGGAGCTTCCTCTCTGGCTCTGTCAAAGCAGTCTTCCCCATATCACTTGGAACTATTCAGTCACCAAATGTTTTTGGATGAATAAAATATATTTTTATGGCATTTATTTCTATGAACTGCTTGTTAGCGATTCAGATGATAAACGCAGTCATGTAACTTCTCAATATGCTTCTTATACTACAAAGTAAAGAAAATTGTGCCTTCCTCTTCACCTAATACTCTAAGGCCTCCTGATTACTAGAGACATAAAGGGCACCTTTAATAAGGCTAATATCTTACAGTGGAGCATGACTGGGTTATCAGTGATAACCAGTTTGCTGTGGGTATGACAAATGTATTTCAACAGCACATAACAAGTAAAGTTATGATCAGTGACTCACTCATAATTATTTGGATGTAGTGCAGAGAGCTTTAAAGTAAGTCAGAGTTTCAAGCTAGCTTACTTACATTGTATTGTAAAGATATGCACCTGGAGTACATTTAGTGACTGTCCAAAAAAGCAGAGGTTTACTTGAAAAGAACAGTATTTATAGTTAACAACAAATAGCTCTTCCAGGGTGGAGCTGTGAACTTAGCATTTCTTTAGTGAAGTGTCTATGGCATAGCAGACAACCAGCAATTAATTTAGTCTGTGTCACAGGTAGAAAAAACAGTTAATTGGTTAAGAAATGACAGCCCTCCTGTCTAAACAGGAAAGTGAAATTATTTATAGGTCCACCATCCTATGTGTTATGTCTATTTTATCTATTTATGAACTACATACATCTCAATGGTCCTTGATTCTATCTTAGAATGTTGTTGCTCTCCTCGTAGATTTTATGGGGTTTTTTTGTTTGTTTTTGTTTTTATTTTGTTTTGTTTTTTTTTTTTTTTTTTGAGCAAAACTGAGAAAGTTAAAGTCTTTTACCATTTCAGTCATTTGTGGCACATAACTGTTGCTGAACTTTGCTACTGCAAGATTTCTTACATAATTTTTCTATAGCATGATTGTCATCAAAGAGCCTCTCCATAATGTACTCATTTTCTGAATGTAATTAGAGCTCATTATTTTACAAATGTTTTCCCTTCAGTTGCTCACAAAACAATTGCCTGTATGTATTTGTCTGTGTGTATTGTGCTCAGGGTGTGTTTGTTAAGGTCCTTTAAAATTTAGTTTTGCTCTTTTTCTAAGTCCGTGCAAGTAATGAGGTGTATGGTACACAGATGCCTGTTAGCCCACAAAAATGTTTTGATTTTAAGTATTTTAGGTGCTAGAAACAGACAAACACACACACACACACACACACACACACACACACACACACACACACACACACACACACACACACACACACACACACACACACATAAATTCTCTGTCTGGGAGATGCTGTAATAGCTACCAAAATGCAAGCACCTATCTTGTTTTTCATAAGGTATTTATTTTATTTATTTATTTATTTATTTTACATTTGTTTACTGGGAAAGTCTGTCTGGACACAGGTCCTTTTTCAGCAGAGGCCTGGGTAGAAAAACTCCTGTTATGTAAAAAAAAAAAAAATTAACTTTGAGTTACAAATAATATAAGACTAACACACAGTTACAAATATCATAAATTTTACACACCCTACTAAAAGGAAATTGGCTTGCCTGCAAGCAAGCTCGAAATATCAACATAATGGTTACAGAATTATAAATATAATACAATTGAGATAAATATGTATAATTAGCATCACAGCATGAGTATGTACATAAGTACATAAGTTATTCACTGTGCATGAGAAAGGGAGTATTGAGAGTAAGATGAGGACAGATGCCTCAGTAGGATTTATTAGGAAAGCAATGAAGATAATGGTTAGTTAGAGAGACAGAGTTGACAATTAGAGGTCTATCCAGGGCTGTTTCAAGAGCAGAGTCAGGTGTCTTTCAAATATAATTTTAGGAGTTTTTTGAACTGTATTGTAGAGCAGCAGGAATCAATTTGGGTTGGCAGTTTGTTCATTTTTTAGGTGAAGTGTTTGAGAAGAGTGATTCTCCAGCTGTGTTACTTACATTGGTGGTGCCTAGAAGGAATTTATTATTAGAGCGGAGGGGTCTGGATGTGATGTATGGTTGTAATAGCTTTTGGAGTGCAGTGGTTTTGTCTGGTTGATGCAATATTTTGTGGGCAAAGGTCAACTGATTAAATTGTATAAGTTGGGAAGTTCTAGCCATTCTAGCTGTTCAATCAGTGGCAAACTTTCCGATTTTATATAACAAGATTCAAGTTTAGTTAATTCATATTTGCGGATATTGGTTAGAACTGGGGAGCTGTATAGAAGGGAAGATAGGAGATGTGCATGAGCAGTAATAGCTTTTGTGTGTCTATTTAGGAATTGTTTGTTTCTGTAACGTAGGCTTAGTTTCTTGTGGACTTTCTTAATGGTTTGTTCTATATATATGTCGAACTTCAAGTTATTCTCTATTTCTATGCCCAGCAGTTTGGTATGGGTTGTTAGGGTGATGGTAGTTTTATTTCTGTATAGCATAGAGAATGTTTGGGTAGAAGAGGTTGATTTGGTTTGGGGAAGAGAAGGAGCTTTTTTGAAGGTCATGTAGGGAGGAAGCTGTGCAGATTAGAGTAGAGTCATCAGCATATTGTATGACCGTGATATGTAGTGTGGCAGTGTGGAGCTGGTTGGTGAAGAGGGTGAAATGTAGAGGTCCAAAGATGGAGCCTTGTGGAACCCCTAGGGTAATGAGGAGAAGAGGGAAGAGTTGTTGTTGCCATTTTATGGCCTGCTGTTGTCCTGATAGGTAACTTCTGAATCATGTGATACTGGAGTTACTGAGATTTAGGGTGGAGAGGATGCTGATGAGTTTGTCGTGATTGACCATGTCGAAGGCCTTAGACAAATCTAAAAATGTGGCAGACACAAACAGTCCCTTGTTTCTATAGTGGTTTACTGTATTTGTGAAGGACATGAGGGCTGTGGTAGTGCTGTGAGAGGGGAGGAAACCATGTTGAGTGTTGGCCATTAATTGGGTGTGTATAGTCCTTTCTAGAATTTTAGATAAGGGGACAGGATGGCAATTGGTCTATAATTAGCAAGTTCAATAGAGTTACCTCCCTTATGTAAAGATATTGTGTGAGATTTTCCAAATATCTGGAACTATGTTCTCTGATAGTGATCTGTTAATGAGTATGGCTACTGGATATGCTATAACATCTGCTGCGATTTGCAGGAATTCTGCTGGTAGGTTATCAACAGCTAATGTGATTAGTTTTAGTTTTCTTAGTAGTTTTCTTATGGTGTCAACAGACACTGGGTGGAATGTAAAGAGGTTGTTGCTATTTTGGGAGATGGTGCTGTGTTGAGCCATGTGTGGGGTTGAGGTGCTGGAGATAGTGTGAAAATTAGCAAGGGTTTGGATAGTTTCAGTAAAGTATTTATTGAACTGGATTGCTATGTTGTCGGGGCTGATGGTTAATGGGGAAGATGAAGCTGATTTGCCTGGCAGAAGTATGTTATTAATTGCTGCCCAGAATTTTTGGTATCTATTTGTTATATCTACCAACCTATGCCAGAACCTGTCTTTGTTTGTTATAATGTATAGATTCTTCATGTATTTCAATACTTTGTATAATTTTAAATTTCCTATTGTCTTTGTACTGTGGAGCTTTTCTCCCTGGGCCTCCACTGAAAATGAGTTTCTGACCCAGTAGGACTTTCCCAGTCAACAAATGCCAATAAATAAATTAAATATATATATATATATATATATATATATATATATATATATATATATATATATATATATATATGGATTCACTTCAGAATTTCGAAATTCTGAAACATTGAGACCATATGATCAATGTTTTGGAATATCGAAAGTGAAACAAATCCAAAAAAAAAAAAACAATTTAAATGTTTCTGCAGGGGCCAAGCCCCCCTGTGCCCTCCCACATCCCCTCTACTTAAATATTCCAACTCCGAGATCGCACTACAGCGAGGAAAAGGGAACTCTCCATTCCGCTCTGTATGCAGATCTTCATTCACAAAATTCCAAAAGTTCAATCATATGGTCTTGGCCATATGAAATTCGATCTTTCAGGATTTCGGCATTGTGAAGTTTTCCTATATATATATATATATATATATATATATATATATATATATATATATATATATATATATATATACATATATATATATATATGTATATATATTTATCCCCCCCCCCACACACACACTTATATGTAATAATATGATTAGCCACAAGATGGCAGTGTTTTCTGGTGGACACATGATCTATCTGCTGTGCCCAGAAGAAGTTTTTCTAACAGTTTATGGGGCCAGACAGCCAGGCACCCAGATAGAACCAGCTACAGTAGATAAGTGCAAGATACAGTGACACATAAAGTAAGGAGAAAAGTGGTAAAGATGGCTACTGACACTTCTTCATCAAAGCTTTCAGTAGCAAATCTGATGAACCAATAGTACCAGTCTTGGAAATTCAAGATCAGGATGCTTCTATTAAGACAAGGTACATGGAAATGTGTAAATGAAGTCAAACCAGCAGAACCCACAGATGAGTGGATAGAAAAGGATCAAAAAGCTCAGAGCACAATCTCCCTTTGCACAGATGATGATCAAATTATACATATAGGGAACTGTGAAACAGCTAAAGAAATGTGGTAGGAACTGCAAAAGGTACATGAAAACGTTAATCTCAGCAATAAATTCTGTTTAATTAGAAAACTATATAGGTTCATAGATAGGTACTAGGCTATCTGCCCCAGGGCCTGTATAAGCCATAAAAATTCCTTGGCTTCAGCTACCCAAAAAAATGTATTTTCCTGTGCCCCTGTCAGGCAGAGCCACAGAAGTGATCCCCGGGGTAAATTTCCTATTTCCCATCCAGTTGCCCAGATTTTTCTTAAAAAGGGCCAATAAGGTGCTCTGTTTGACATGAATGGGCAGCTTGTTCCAGAGTATGGGAAGTCTCTGGGACATAAACCTATCCCTCCAGCAAGTTCTGTTTATTGTACTGTCAAGGTTTAGGTCCCTGGAGCACGTGGCTTGAAGAGATTGGGATTTTTTTAAGTGTAGCATGTCCAACAGCTCTGGGTTTGACATGGCTTTGTACATTAGGCAGAGATCGCCTCTGAGTAGGCAATATGCGACGGAGTAGAGATGGAGTTTCTTAACACGGCCTGCATAGGGCATCTGGTTGAGGCCAGTGATCCTCTTTGTGAGGTATTTATGTGGTCTTTCCAGTTGCTGCAAATGTCTTGTGAGGTACATCCCAAATGGGTCGCTGTACTCTATGGTAGGTCTAATGAGGGCTGAGTAGAGGGGGACAATGACCCCTTTTTTTCTAGATGAGAAACCTTTTGTGATGAGGTGTGCCACATAGAAGGATTCCTGATTACTGTGATGATGTGGTTATCAGAGGAGAGACTACAGTCCACCTGTGACCCTAGGTCTCATATCACACTTTCAGTGTTGAGTGGACTACCACCTATGTGGTAGTTCGTTGGCCCAGGGTTTTTCTCAAAGGGGATGACTATGCATTTTTTAGCATTGAGCTTGAGGCCATGGCTTTGACACCCGGCATCTGTCTCAGCAAAGCCCTTTTGTAGAATGTCCACCTCATTAGGGGATTCAATAATGGCTCCCAGTTTGCAGTCATCTGCGAACTTTGTTAGCCATAAGCCCTCTTTGTTGGTCTGGACTTCAGAGAAGTAGATGCTGAATAGGAGGAGACCCAGGACTGAACCCTGTGGTACTCCACTTGTCACTGGTCTGGAGTCTGATTTGGAATTGACTACTTTCATGGTGTGGGTTCTGTCAGTGAACCAGTTGGCAACCTATCATGTGACATAGGGGTTTATGCCCAGTTTTGTGAGTTTATCAATGATATTAGAGTGGGGAGTGGTGTCAAAGGCCTTGGCGAGGTCTAGGTAGGCTGTGTGAACTGCCTTACCCTCATCCATGGCTATGGTGACTGCTTCAAAGAAGTCAATCAGGTTTAGGAGACATGATCTACCTTTCACAAACCCAAACTGGGTGGAGTCCAGAGTTTGCAGGTTATCTATGTCTTTGTTCATATGTTGCATGATGACATGTTCCATGGCCTTGCAGATAAGACTTGTCAGACTGATGGGCCAGTAGTTCCCAGGGTCCATGGTGGATCCCTCCTTGTTGAGTGAGATCACTGTAGCTGTGCACCATTCAGTAGGCACAAAGCCTGTAGTGAGGCTATGACTGAACATGGTACTTAGGTGGGGTGCCAGTTAATTTTGTAGTTCTTGCAGAACACAGCCTGGGATGTTGTCAGGTCTCATGGATTCTGTATTCTTGGCTTTGGTGAGTGTGTTTTTCACCTGTGTGGTCTTGATTACAGGGACTTGGCATTCATCTGGTATAGAGATGGGCCTTTAGGGGTTGAGAGGGGGTGAAATTTGCACTGAACCTATCTGCCAGGATGTTGGCAGTATCAGCTAGTTCTGTATGTTTAGTGCAATTGTGCTGTAACTCAGAGCAGATCTGAGTGTTGCCATTGAGATTCTTGACATAACTATAGAATGCCTAGTGGTTGCCTTTAGAATATGTGATGATTTTGTTCTCATAACTAGCGTTGGAGGATTTTATGAGGGATCTCAGCTTCTTACTGAGGCTGACAAGGAAGTTTTTCCAATCTTGTGATTTTACTGTTTTTTGCAACAGTTTCATCCGTTTGTTGTTGAGTTTGTTAATGGCAGCGGACCACCAGATTAGCTTCTTTTTTTGTAGGATAGCATCTTGGTTCTATTCGGGATGGCATGGTCCATGCACTCGTGTATGTGTTCATACAGTGCATTGATGTAGGATTCAGCAGTCGTACTACTACTTTCCATCTGCATGGGTGTGGTGAAGTTAGCCACGTCTGTCTTAAGAAGCATGAAGCTGGCTTTGGAGAAGTTTTTTACTGTGATTTCCTTAATAGGGAGTGGGGGCAGGATGTGGATGTCTAGGGTGATTAGCTTATGGTCAGATCTGACCAACGAGGGGCTGACCTCTGGTGTGGAGCACTGGTTGCCCATGTTGGTAATGACCAGGTCTAGGATATTGCTGCCCCTGGCGGGGGTCTGGATAACTTGATCCAAGGCATTGGAATTTATGAATTACAAAAAATGCTGAGCAAATGTGTTGGTACATGAGTAGCTTTCTCAGTTAATGGCTGGGTAGTTGAAGTCTCCCAATAGGAGGGTGTTGGGTTGTACCTTAATATTTTCCAGTATGTTAAGAAAAGTGGAGTAGGAGTCTTGGAGTATGGTGGGGGATCTGTAGCAAGCTACAATTTGGATTGCAGTCTTTCCCAATATTAGTTGCACCTGGAGAATTTTAGATACATTACATTTGGCAACTAGCCTGGAGGTGTGGATATATTTGGTGAATATGAACACGCCTCCGCCTCTGTTGTTTAGGTCCAGGTTAGATGGCTGAAAGGTGTGGCATGAATTGTAGCCTGGTATTGCAGGGGTGCTCTCTGGAGCCTTGAACCAAGTCTCTGTCACTGCACAGATGTCAATGTTCTCCATTTTAAGGAGTGTTTTAAGTGAGGGAATTTTGAAGTTTAGACTTCTAGCATTGAGTAGCATTAGCCTCAGATTTTGCTTGCTCGTACCTGTTACGGTGGAAATTTTGTCATTTGAACCTTGGTAAAAAAAGGCATTATAGGGGTGGCAAGTGCCTTAGCCAGTATCTGGAAACCCAGGAGCGACAGGTGCAGGCCATATCTGGCAAAGCATTGTGACCTGTCAATCATGTCATCCCAGGCTGACAGATACTGGATCCCCTTAGAAGGACACCAGAAGTTTAGCCAATTGTTGAAGTCAATCATTTTGTCTTTATACTGAGGTATCATTCTGGGTGATGGCAGGATGCTACTCAGGGCTAGGTCATACCTGCCTGATTTACAAGACCCGAGAGCTCTTCCATGTCTGTTTTTATGTAGTCCAGGGAGGTACGTCATAGGTCGTTCACTCCAACATGAACAATGACAGAGTCATATTTGTACTTGTTGTGGAGTGACCTGAGTGCATGAGTTATATAGTGGATCCTGGCACCCGACAGGCAGCTGACAGTAACTTTCTCCTTGTTTAGCCTGGTGAGTGGAACATCAATGTGCCTGACTATAGAGTCACCTATGACTAGTGTGCTGGGTACATTGTTTTGCCTTAGGGGCTGAGGTAGAGTGGCACACTGGTTTTGTTAGTTATGTGTCACTTGGGTTGTGTTGGGTGGTGTTGGTTGTTTGCATTTCAGCTTCAGAGGTCTCTGTTGTTTGGGCAGATTTATATTAGGAACCTTCATGAATGTAGGTGTGTGTTTCATGTTACTATGTGTGGGTGTGGATTATGAAGGACTATGTGTTGTATGTGGTGTGGTGCGAGTGTTTATCTTCTCCACTTGACTGACTAGTCCAGTCTTGGCTGGAGAGAGCTTGTCTTCCAGTTTGGCTACATAAGTGGATCTCTCACATATTGTAGTGTTAGGTGGTAGGAGGAGAGGGTTATCTGTGTACATGAGGCAACTGCTACATTGTCCCAGGATGCCCAGATTAACCAGGTGGATAGGAGAAAACACTGGAAGCTGAGTCTTGGACATGCCTGGATAGGTTCTTATTTATTTAAGTACTATAAACTGTTTTTCTCTTTACTTAGTAAGGAGAGTTGAGTGCTTTAGCAATTTATAGACTATCTAGTGCTTACAACGGTTTCTAAGCAAGTGCTGAGCTTCAAAGAACAGGTTTGAGTTCTTAAAACTGAACAACTGGCTAGTTCTAAGGGAAAATTTGAGAGTAGACTTCCTGGCCCCGGTAATAGTTTAACCCTAGTTAAACAGTGTTGCACAATGCTCGAGCCAGCGCAAACACAGGTTTTTAAACAGAATGATGAAAGGGATAGAAATAGTCCAAAATAGCCACTAAAACTACAAATTCTGAGCTGAAGCCACTCCTCCAGCGACAGATAGGCTGCTCAAAGCTCACCACTCCCACTGATGAGCAGAGAAGCTTCCTTCTATCTTAGTAAGGTCTGGGCAAAGCAGAAACTACAAAACAGCCCAGAATTCAGCAAAATCTGAAAACCGGACTCTACTAGTTATAGAAAGGCAGGAAATGAGTAGAGAAATAGGATGTTTTTGTTTTTTGTGAAAATTAAAACAGATACAGTAATAAAAACACTTTCAAGGCAGAAAAACGGCTATCACACTTGAGTGTGTAGCCCACAACAGTTAAACAATTGAAATACACTTAAAATGATCAGTTAAAGTCCGGACAGTAACAGATTAAAACAACAGTTCAAATAAGTTGCAAAGTTAACAAAAAATGCTAGAAACGGTGTGGTTAGTGAAAATAAGCAATAAAAAGCAAAAACAGAGGTACTTAATCCACTCAAAGTATCTCTTTTCTCTCTCTGCTGCTGTAGAACTATGCAGATTTTTATATAACATTTGCTAACCGGGAAAGTCCAACTAGGACAGAGTCTATTTTCAGTGGAGGCCTGGGGTGAAACACTCCAGATGCATGTCTTTAAAATGTGGGAGTAAACTGGAGTACCCAGAGGAAACCCACATGAATGCAGGGAGAACATGCAAACTCTGCACAGAAGGCACCCCAGCCGAGAACTAAACCAAAGAACCTCTTGCTGTGAGGTGACAATTTTAACCACTGCACCACTGCGCTGCCCGACCAAGCTGATAAAAGACCAGGATATGCAAGATTATATAAGGCATACCTTAGAGATGGTTGAAAGACTGAGATGTATTGGGGCGGATATAAACGACTTTCACATTGCAGCACTTTTATTTAGTGGTCTGCCTGAAAGTTATAAGACACTTGGTACAGCACCTGATGCATGTCCAGATGATGAGCTAACATTTGAGTATGTTAGAGGCAAGGTTGTGGATGAGTATAAGCGCAAGACAGAAAGCATAAACAGTGAAAGTATGTTCAGTGCAGAGGCTGCTCTAAAGATGCAAAACAGAAATAAAAACAGTAATATGCAGCTAGAAACATGTAAATGCTTTGTATGCAAAAAAATCAGGGCAGTTAAAGATAGATTGCAGAATCTTGAAAGCTAGAATTCCAACACAAGCTAAATCGCAACAAGCTAAGAATGTCAAGGAAGAAGCAGACGTCACTTCAGACACTGAGTATGCATTTGAGACCAAATGTGGCACCTCATCTGTGCAGGCATGGTGTGTTGACTCAGGAGCTACAAGTCACATGATCAATGACAGAAATTTCTTCACTTAACTCGATCAAAGCAAACGGAAAAATCACCACAGCTAATGGCCAGGTAATAAAGTGAGAAGGAATCACAGATGGTTTTATTTACTGTCCTATCTCTCAGAATATCAACAGAAAGATACCCATGAGAAATGTTCTGTATGTGCCTGATCTTGAAAGTAACCTGTTGTCAGTGAAGAAGCTTACAAAACAAGGCAATGCAGTGACTTTCCAAGGTGACAATTGTGTCATCACAAAAGGGGATTGCATACTCGCAAAATCACAGATGAACTGTATCAGCTGAACTGCAGTGAAATGGTTAATACAGCCAGAGAGGAAACACATTCAAACTGCATTCACACTTGGCAGAAACGTCTTGGGCACAGAAGTCCTGACACAATAAAGAAAACAGTTGATGGTAACTATGCAAATGGTGCAAAAATTAGCCAATGTGATCAAATAATGAAATGTAGCAGCTGCATTATGGAAAAAAAATGACAAGAAAGCCTTTTCCAAAGCAGAGCAACAGCAAAGCTCAGAAACCTCTGGACTTAATTCATTCACATCTTTGTGATCCAATGAAAAATATGACTCCAGGAAAAAAATATTTTCTTAGTTTCACTGATGACACCACATTTTACCTGTTCCACAATAAGGGTGAAGTGCCAGTGAAGTTAGAACAGCATCTAGCTCAAATAAGTAATAAATTTGACGGAATACCCAGAGTGCTACATACAGACAGCAGGTCTGGATATACAAGTGGCACAACACAAGCCATTCTCAGAAAACACAGATTTATGTTCCAGACTACTATACCATAAAACCCAGAACAAAGCGGAGTTGCAGAGAGAATGAATCTGACTCTGAGCGTGAAAGGAGCCTGCTTTTTAATGCTGGTATGCCATCCACATACTGGGGAGAGGCTTTCATGACTGCATACTATCTCCAAAATCGCTTGACAGGAAAAAACAACAGAGAAAACTCCATATGAACTGTGGAAGAGAAAGAAAACAGATTTGAGACACATCAACATTTTTGGAAGTAAAACCTATGTGCACATTCCAAAGGAAAAATGTACAATATTGGATCCATGTGCAAAGGATGGTGTACTTGTGGGTTACAGTGAGTCTCAAAAACAATACAGAATTCTACATCGAGACACAAACAAGGTAACAGCAGAAGTGTGATTGCTGATGAAAGTTCTATGTGTTCAAAGTTTCAGGAAATGGCACAAACTGCTCAGTATGAGGAAAAATCCACATCCGTGTCACAAGAAAAACAAGAACAAAGATATGCAGAAATAGAAATTATTGCAGACAATTCAAAAACTGATAAAGAAGACTCTGAACCACACATGACTTCAGTCAGGAAATCAACAAGAAGCAATAAAGGTATTCCACCTAAACGTTTGTCTTATATGGCTCACTCAGCAGTTCAGGTGGAGCTGGCTTCATGGGAAGAGATGTAAAAACTACCACCACATGAGAAGCAAATGTGGATTAGAGCTGCTGATGAAGAGATGACATCACTCAATGAACTCCAGACATGGACACTTTCAGAGCTACTTCAAGGTAAACATGTAATCAGATGTAAATACGTTTTTAAAGCAAAATGTGACTCTGAAGGGAAAGTCTGTAGGTACAAGGCAAGGTTAGTTGCAAAAGGATACTCACAAAAATTTGGTGAAGACTAGGATGCTACTTTTGCTCTAGTTGCCAAACAAAGTACTTTCAGAACACTGATGGCAGTGGGAGCTTTACAGAAAATGATTGTGAAATATCTTGATATCATGACAGCTTTTCTTAATGGAGATGTAGAAGATGAACTATATATGTCACAGCCAGAAGGATATGTGAAAAATGGAGGACAGTATCTTGTTTGCAAACTGCAAAAATCTCTGTATGATCTTGATCAAGTGACTTGAACGCTGAACTCAAAAGTAAACAAAGTTCTGCTAGATGAAGGATTTATGCAAAGGAAACCTGATCCATGCCTATACGCAAAATGTATAGATGCTGAATGGATGTATCTGTCTATGTGGATAACTTGATTATTGCTTACAAAAGGAATGATGAAATTGCAAAGTTAATAACAGTACACAATCAGCACTTTGGAACTAAAGATCTTGGTGAGGTGATATACTACCTAGGAATTAACATACTGTGTGAGGAGGATGACAGTTTTCTGTTGAACCAGAGTACAATAATTAATTCAATTCTTCAACAGTTCAACTTGGCTGAGACTAAAGAAGTGAGCACCCCCAGGGACATAGCTTATCCAAAGTTGTAAGGAGATGAAGATCTTCCATCATCTAATCAGTAGTACAGACAAGCAGTGGGAGCACTTCTGTACATTGCAACCATTACATGTGCAGACATTGCAGCAACCATGTCACTTCTCTGCAAGCATGTAAGTAAACCATGTCAAAGAGACAGGAATTCAATAAAAAAGGTTATGAGATATCTCAAAGACTCAAAAGGCTTGAGTTTAAAGTTGTCAGCAATTGATGACTTAAACCTCACAGGATATGTAGACTCTGACTGGGACGGTGACCTCAACACATGCAAATCTACAAATGGTTACTTGTTCAAATTAGGAAACAGTCCTACATCCTGCTCCAGCAAGAAACAGATCTCAGTGGCATTGTCTTCTACAGAGGCAGAATATGTCTCTGCTACCTATGCCAGTCAAGAAGCCGTTTGGTTGTGGCATTTACTTGAATATCTTGGAGAACCAGTTTCCCAGCCTACGGTCTTATATGAAGACAATCAGGGTTCATTTAAGCTTGCAACCAGTGAGAAGATCAAGAACCAAGTGTATTGATGTTAGACACCATTACATTCATGAATTGGTTGAATAAAAAGTGATTGTGCTTTCATATTGTGAAACTGATAAAATGATTGCTGAGGCTATGACAAAGCCACTGACACTAAACAAGCTTGTAGATTTTAGATCACAAATGGGGTTGACTTAAGTAATAGTTGCTGAGTGGGAGTGACATATATATAGCATGCCATTCATCTATGTGTTTTGTGAGATCATGTCACTATAGTGCATATCACTTAGTCTCAGACTTCTTCAGACAATTTGAAACAAGACATGACAGTGCATGTATCCTATAGTGGTCAAGACCCAGATCACATAAGAACATGCAAAATAAATAAAACATCAGTGATGGTAATTTAAACATTATATATGTATAACTGCATTATTTATATTGAAGTTAAAAGAATTAGTTATATAAAATATTAAAATAAAAACAATTTTATACTAATATGTCTTCCTATGGATAAAATATTAAACATTATCATCATACAACAATACAATGTAATGTGACAAATAGTATTCATTCAAAGAATGTTATGATGTACATAGTGCTATACCATCAAGAATGGAAATAGCTATATGCCAAAGGCTCATATCAGAGCAAATATACCCAAGGGCACAAGCTGTTTAACTTTAATATTGGGTAGAGGGAACAAATCTCGTTTAAACCTGGGAATACGCTAGCATTACAGCGAATCTGCCAGTATAATTCCAAGATCTCTAATTGTACTTGATGTGGTCTATCCCTACCTTCTAGAGGGACAGTATCTACTGCTCTAAATAAAAATGTGTGGTTAGGGTTATCTATAATATGCTTTGCTAAAGCATTGTCTGATCTATTTTTGTGCAATTAAAATTTCTGAAGTTATTATCTGAGTTATACAAAATAACAGGTTTGTTGTTGGTAACAATTTCCAGACAAGGGAGGAGGACTGGTATTCATGACACAACAACAGTATATCGATAAGATGTTAGCTACATTAAATAGTGAGGCTTACCAAGAAACATCTAGAAATTTTATTTATTTTACTTATTTATTTATATTTGTTGACCGGGAGTGTCCGACTGGACATAGGTCCATTTTCAGCAGAGGCCCGGGGAGAAAAGCTCCACAGTTAAAATAAACAGACAGTAGTTACATTGGATTACATAGCGATTAACAATTTACATAGCAATTACTTACAACATATTTACAGATGAAGAGCATAGTACATCAGTAGACATCTAGAATCGTTATCTGTGAAGTACATAACAGACATTAACAAATGTTAAAATAAGAAGTTCCTGCTGTATAAGTACTAGGCTTATGAGCATCTGAGCTTGCTATAATCAAGGTAGTTAGTGGAGTGGAAAGAAAGGTAGTGGTTGGATGGGTCATAGCCAGCATGTTTTTAGGTGCGCTTTTAGTAAAGTTTTGAAGTGGGTGCATGATGGTACGGAGGTAATTGTGGGTGGGAGGGAGTTCCATAATTTGGATATGGTGCAAGAGAATAGTGCTTACCAGCAGAGTTATTGGCTTTAGTGATCTGCAAGTGATTTTTGTTGCTGGATCTTAGTGGTCTGGTGGTGTGATAGGGTTGGAGTAGATTCTGGAGGGATGGGACATTTAGTGGATGGTTTACTAGTTTGTGGGCGAGTGAGAGTTGATACCATTGAAGGATGTGAGGGAGTTCAAGCCAGCTCAGTTCAGCAAGTGAGAGACAGTGGTGACTACGATAGGATGCCCCTGTGGCATATTTGGCAAATTTGTTGTAGCAGGTCTCTAGCTTGTTTAGATCGCATTGCCTTAGGTTGGTATATACTGGAGAGGAATAAAGTAGGATGGAGATAAGGTGGGAATTGGCTATTGAAATCTTTGCTGCTTTGGCGAGAAGATGCTTCTTTCTGTATAACACTCCTAGCTTTTTGTGGACTTTTTTATGGTCATGGATATGTGAATGTCAAATTTTAGTTTATTGTCTATTTCCACTCCTAGCAATTTGGTGTGTTCAGTTGGGTATATAGTGGTGTTGTCTTTTGCTGTGATGTTAAACTGAGAGTTGTTTTGAGTATGTTTGGTGGGTTGGAAGATGAGTAGTTTAGTTTTATTTGGAAAATGAATTACAACAAGCATACACTAGAATCAGGTCATTATTTAATGATTTTTTTCATAGAGGGAAGAATAGACTTGTCAGCGTTAAATTATGTGACCATGTTATCACCTAGAATACCTATCCTTTTTGGAACTCCTAAAATTCATAAATCACTAGTGGACCCCCCTATGAGACCTTTAGTAGATGCTAGAAATAGCATTACTTATCCCTGTGCTAAAATGGTAGATAATATACTACAAAAATATGTTCAAAAAGAGAAAGCAATATGTAAGGATTCCTGGTCATTTCTTCAAAACATTAACAATTTTGAGTTCAACGACAGTATAATTTTTTAACTGTCGACATTAAGGATCTGTATACCTGTATACCCCATCAAGATGGCATAGAATGGGTGAGTTTTATGTTAAGGAAAAGCGGTGCTGGACAAGCAGAGGTCAAACTTTTAGAAGAAATACTGGACATAGTTCTATCATATAATTTTTTCACCTTTGACAATAATATTTATTTACAGAAAATAGGTGTAGCCATGGGCTCTCCATGTGGGGGGAGCTTTGCGAACCTAGTCATGGCATACTGGGAAAAAGAAGTGTTAGGGAAGAATGTTGAAATGATGAACAAAATCAAATTTTATACGCAATTCCTTGACAATATTTTCATCCTGATAGAAGGGGATGAAAAAATAGCTTTTGAATTGGTCTCATTTTTCAACACAAGTTCTGTTTTTTTGGCCTTTACCCATACATACAACAAGGAGAGGATAGCGTACTTAGATGTAGATTTGTGGAAAGACCATGTGAATAAATCTTTTTGTGCGAAAATCTACAGGAAAGAAACATATTCTAACACTTTCCTTCACTACAACAGTAATCACTCCATGTATCAGAAAAAATCAGTGGTCAAAGGCCAATTAGTCCGAGCAACCCGCATGGTTTCCAGAGATGAGGATTTCATAGAAGAATGTTTACTACTCAAAGGAATGTTCATGAAACGAGGGTACCCACAACAATTTATGGATAGTCTGACTGATGAAATAAAGACAAAAAGAGAAATGGGTACATACCAAGCCATTTTAGGTGGCACTAATCAACCAGTAGTGCAGACCCATAATGTGGACACTACATCTATAAAATTGGCATTCACAACACTATTTATTACTGATAGTGATATTATCACTTTAATTATAAATAAAAACTGGTATATAATTAATAGTGACAAAGATGTAAGGAATACATTACTTGAAAAACCTAAAATTGTTTGGAAAAGGAGAAAGAATCTTAAACAAATAATACAAAGCGATACAAAGGGAATACCATGGAGGAAAGGCATGTTTCAATGCAATATGTGTCATTATTGTTCATACATGAACACAGGTGAAACTTTCAGTATTAGGAATGTGATTTACGAAGTGAGACACAAATTTAATTGTCAGTCTAAAGGTGTAGTTTATTTAGCTTAGGGTCAACAATGCACCGCATTTTACTTTGGCAAAACTGACAGGAAATGACTATGAACATCTGTATGCCATTAGGAAAAATAGATCAGACAATGCTTTAGCAAAACATATTATAGATAACCCTAACCACACATTTTTATTTAGAGAAGTAGATACTGTCCTTTTAGAAGGTAGGGATGGACCACATCAAGTACAATTAGAGATCTTGGAATTATACTGGCAGATTCGCTGTAATGCCAGCGTATTCCCAGGTTTAAATGAGATTTGTTCCCTCTACCCAATATTGAAGCTAAACAGCTTGTGCCCTTAGGTATATTTGCTCTGATATGAGCCTTTGGCATATAGCTATTTCCATTCTTGATGGTATAGCACTATGTACATCATAACATTCTTTGAATGAATACTATTTGTCACATTACATTGTATTGTTGTATGATGATAATGTTTAATATTTTATCCATAGGAACACATATTAGTATAAAATTGTCGCTTATTCTATTGTTCCCCGTCCCTGGTCTTTTCCCCTTTTCCCATATCTTTCGTCCTTCTTTTGGTGCATATATTTATAAATATGTTGTGCATAACTTTATTATAGGATTTTTAATTTTATTTTAATTTTATTTTAATATGCTTTAGGTCTATAGGTTTTATATATATATTTTTCTTGTTGATTAATTTTACAAACGTGCGCTTATTATTTGCGTGCCCATACATTCATGTAATCACTAATTCAAGACGAGTTTCTTCACAAGAGCTTTATTTATTGTTTTAACTTCAATATAAATAATGCATATCTTTTTTATGTTATACATATATAATGTATATATGATTTTTATGTTTTATTAAATGTGTGTTAAGCGACCTAGGTTCGGACCATTATATGGTTTTATGTATTGATTTTAAATTACCGATCACATACGAGCTGTTATATTAGTGCATTCATTTCTTACAGTCATGTATAATATTATGTGAAATGTCTTCTTGATGTTTTATTTATTTTACATGTTCTTATGTGATCTGGGTCTTGACCACTAAAGGATACATGCACTGTCATTTTAAAAAATATTTTCAATTAGTTGCGGCGCTTGGATTTTGGTGCCAGTACATTGATTTAAATGTAGCTGTTGTCTTGTTTCAAATTGTCTGAAGAAGTCCCACAACTTGGTGGGACGAAAAGTGCTTAACAGCATTATTTGGAATAAACAGCTTATTTACAGAAGTTCGTTGTTCGTTTGGTTGTGAGGTGCTTGTGTTCACAGTATTTGTGTTTTACTTATGGTAATATGCTTGATGTAATTTCCTGTTCCTTCAGCAGTGTGTGCCTCCTGACATTAAAAAAAAAAAACTTACCTCGGTTTAGACTGCAATCAAACTGTAAGCATCTATTTGTTGTGCCCCGAAAAAGTTTTTCTAACATTAGGCATAATGTATAAAGTTTGCCTAAGTTATAAGCAGCTTACTTTTTGAGCTGGTACCACACCTCTCAAGTGTACCTCTTAAAATGTTCATGGTTCTCAAAGTTCCACATTGAAAGGGTCTGTCACACATTCAGTGTTAGGAATTTTTTAAGTGAAGTCTATGGTAAATAGAAATTAACTGTATTAATTCATTAAAAGAGCTTCTTTATAAGTAAAACCAGCATATTTTAACCACCCTATGACCTTCCTACTTGAAGTTGTTAGTAAGCCATTAGAATGTGTTCCACATTTTGTCCATTTGTTCCAAATTATGAGGGCTAGTGTTCCTCATTTCAGAGATGGAAGGTTGAGAGCTATAGTTGATACTGCCACACAATTTAGACATGAGTATCCTAGCTTCATTTAATCACCTCCATTTGTCTATCACTGTGACTCTGAACAAGTAATTTAACTAGACACTTCGCCCAGACTAAGCCTGAAAAAGGTCCATGTGGACTGTACTCAATCCCAGTTAATAAATACAAATAAATAAGTAAACAGTGAAATATGTGCCCCAGTGTGCACTTCTGGTTATTCGCCATTTACGGCAAAACAGCAGCTTTAACACTGCACAAGATGCCGGCACAGTAAGAACCATGCTTTTATATGTATTCATAGTATATACGGTCACATTGTAGCTCTAACTTCCTTATCCTTGCTCTGTGGCTGGGCAGTGTAATTTTATATAACAAGGCAGTGTCCTTAATCTACCCAAGGGCCTTGTGTATGCCATAGCTTGATAAGCTAACCATTACTCTTTATGAAAATAAGAAGAAATATGTGCTCACCAGTCCTGATGTAAGCAAACATAATTCATTTCAGGGAAGCCTCTATCTTCAGATGATTCCTGATTGCTTCTTCTAATTGTCAATTTTTTCATTTATTTTGGAAAAAATAATGTTTCCTGTGTATGGATGGTTTAAGTCAAAACAGATGAACAATGCAGTGATCCAGTCTAAATTTTACTAACCAGAGAAGTACTTGTGAATGCAATTATGTGGAAAGCCATTATTGCTTATAATGCTTCCTCCCTTTCATCCAAAGGTGACATCACTCTAGATCCAAAGGATTCTTTAAAAACAATATTTATAAATTGTTTCTATTTCTTAAGGATTTACTTAGGCTGGTAATCCACCATAATACTGTAAAGAAGAAACAGAACTCACAAGTTGTAAGATAAAAAATAATAAACACAAACCTTCAAGTTGGCAATTAAAAAAAGAATGATAATTTATTTGTACATACAGATATGTGTTTCTTCTGAACTTTAAAAAGTCTTCTATTGAGGCTGTATCATTAGTATACCTGTTTCTGATTTATAGAAGCCTACTTGTATTACTGGCCTAAACATTGCTGGCTTTGCTGATGTCAAGATCACCTTGTGTCTCACCATCAGTATCCCTAAATTATCATTTGATAAGATATTCCTTAGAAACTAGAAAATATGTCATCCAGTGTGGTACCAAAACACCGTCTTTTATTTATTTAACATTTGTTTACCAGTAAAGTCCGACTTGGAACATAGCCAATTTTCAGCAGAGGCCCGGGGAGAAATGCACCAGACACGTCTTTGAATTCTGCGAGGAAACTGAAGCACTCAGAGGAAACCCACATGGACACACAGAGGACATGCAGACTCTGCATAGAAGGCACCCCTGCTGAGATTTGAACTGGAGTACCTCTTGCTGTGAGGTGACAACACTATCGCTACACCACTGCACCATCCGGCTTTTATCTTCAGAATTCTCTTCTCGGTAGATCTGGGGTAACAAGATTTCCAAATTTTATAATTAATCATGAGATCTTAGGCAATGCAGAAACAAATAATGTGGATATGCTTTTTTATACACAAATGTTTTATTTATTTTTCAAACATGAAAAATGAGGTGGACATAATTTAGCAAAACTTCCTCTCACTGTGTGCTTTTCTAAAGGGCTGTTCTTTCTTTGGACTTTGCTACAAAATGGTTCTGAAAAAATGGATATATTCCACTTCTGAATTCATTATATTTTGGCAGCCATTTTGTCTTAGAAGGAAATGGGTATTAAGCAAGAATTACCAGTGAATTGGAAAATACTTTCACTTATGACTAAGAAAGTAGAAACAGAAGCCAAAGAAAGTTACAAAATCACCTAATGAGAAATTATTGGTAACGTAACCAACAAAGAAGACAATAGAAAAAAGTGCAGTATAAACACCATTCTCTACTGGTTCCAATCAGTCAAACAAAACCAAGTTTTAAGTGGTATCACAAAACTGAACCAAATACAAAATAAAATAAAATTGAATGACTAGCAATAAATAAAATGTCCTGGCTCTGTAGCATATAGGGATGAAGGCCTGACTGTGAACATATAATGTAAGTTCGATTAATAGCCTGGGTACAGGAAGAGCTGGGGTGGGAAGAATGGAAGTCAGAGGCTGCTGCCAGATTAAATCCAGTGGGCAGGGAGGTGCCTGCAGTTTCCTATTTGAGTGACTTCTAGAGGAACAACTGGGAGTTACATTTGTGGAGCACAGGCCTGTGGATTGCACAGTACCCTTGTGCAAGCTTAATGCCTCATGACATCAACTTGTTGTTGCATGCTTTCCACTGCAGGCAGCATTTAGGAGAGCTCAAAGAAGATACTGCAGGCAGGAGAAAATCCAGGTGGGAAGATAGGTTACTCCATCAGACATGAAAGATGGCCCACTCCATACCATCTGTCTCTCACAATACTGACAATAGATGGAATGAATGACTGATTAACCACCATGACAAGAGTTCATGGGTCACTGAACTCTCACTCTCACTTACCCTGAGGATGACTGCCTCTTACTTTCAGCAGAATAAATGGTTTAGCCACTGGGCAGATGTGGCAGAGGAACATAAACAAAGCAATAAATTAAATGTTATTAAATAATTGGCTTGTCAAAACCACAGAATAAAACATCATACAAGTAAATTATTAGCATCACAACATAATAACTACATCAGTTTTGAGTTTAATTGGAAGGCCCTGAACATTCATATGCCAAAAATAAAGTACAATACAATTAAAAAAACAGACATAATCAAATAAAGTCTTGGCACTCTAACATCCTTGTTCTTTTTTCAATCAAGTAGAAAATGATTCATTAGGAATAAGTCAGTCCAATGGCGTACAGGCTTTCAGGCCCAGTTCAGACAAGCTACAAAAACTCAGTTCAAAATGCTATGTAAATAAATGAAATTATATATAACTCACTTGGACAATCACACACACGTTAACCAGCCAGCAAAGCCCAGGTCACTTTCAGAACAGTCCAATATATCTTCCAAAATGGGACACCCTTCTAAAGGAAAGTTCCTTAATAACATCAATGTATGAATAAACTCTTTATAATGCACTATAATCCAGACAACAGTGCATGAACTAGGTTTAAACAAATAGCTAAAGCAGCAAGGCATGCTATAAAATATACACTGTAATGAACACATAAGACAAAAAATCCAGGTAAACAATGTCCAGCCTCTCATCAGGGCAGGCATGGTTAATTCATTAGGTGGAATATTTATGTTCCAGCACTGAGTTATCCATCACTTTGGTGGGACAGTTGAATAGTTTACATCTGTACCATGTCTGAGGAGCTGTCCAACAGCAACCATCAAAGTAAGTTGCTGGTATCATTATATCATAGCAACATATTTTACTTAGTCCTATGTAGTATTTGGACATTTTGTGTTAGCTAGATTGTTTGGCTGTTTGTTTTGGTCTTCCTTTTGTAGATTAAAGGACTGGGGTTTCCTCAGAGTGCCTAGTGTACACTGATATTAGGGCTAACTTTTTTGCCAAGTTTTTTTTTTTAGATGTAAGTATTTCAGACCACTTTCTTTAGTTATTATTTCATTCACTGATAATTTATTTGTATCAGGCATACTCTTGAACTTGAGTAGTTTTGCATTTTGATAAAAGGACATGGGGATTTAGCTTCAGTGGGTGGGACACTTGTAGATCATTTGAGCTTATAGAAAAGCACACAAATATGCTTACAAATGATAAAAAGTATGCATACTGTATCTGCCAGTGCAAATGTTGATAACATACAACATAAAGTTAAGATGGAAAAGAAATATAAACCAAAGGGTGTGGCAGTACCCATCCTTAACTGAATAAACCGAATGGGGCCACAGCACCTAACCTTATTGTTAACTGTCATAATTGTGGAAGCAGTCATGAACCTAAACGAGAGAAGTGTTTAGCTTTTGGTCAGCAATGTTACAAATGTAAAACGTGGAATCATTTCAAAAGGCTTTTTGAGTCTAAAGTGGCATACTCTTTTATTAAAAGAGAGTATCCAAAGAAGCAAGCAGATAGAGAGCTGTCAGCAAACTTTTTATGTTGATGGTGTCTCTGTGATCAATGAAACAGTTAAAATGGTAGACTTTCATTTGGCAGCAAAGAGTGAAATATTTTGCACTGTAAGGATTAATGGGAAACGTGTAGAGCTTAAAGTAGACACTGGATCCAAGCACAATGTTTTATCAGCACAAATGTTTGCCAAAGTAAAAGCTGGTGAGAAACTTGATTCAGCGAATTGTGCATGAAGAGATTCAAACTGATGTAGTTCCCACATGCCATTCTGCTGGGAACAGCTATGACTTGCAGTTTTACCTAGTCAAAAGACTCTTGCAGTCACTGTTAGGTCTCAGAGACATTTTTGAGAATGGGACTGATTTAATTTAATAAAGAGGTCCACCATCTAAGTATAAACAACAATGATAGTTTTACACAGAATATTTTTTGTAAATATGCTGATATTTTCAAAGATGAGCTTGGAAAACTCCCAGTCACATATTCCATGAAGTTAAACCATAAAGTAAGCCCGGTTGTCAGACCAGCAAGGAAGATTATGGTAGTAATGCAAAGTAAAGTACAGGCAGAACTTGACAAAGTGATGAATTTAGGTGTCCTTACTCCAGTAGAAGAACCGAATGGTACCCTGAATGGGTATCCTCCATGGTCGTACCTCATAAGAAAAGCTCAGATGATATTCAAATATATATTGATCCAAGAGACTTAAACAAAGCACTTAAGCATCCTCATCATCCGATGCGCACAGTAGAAGAAGTAGCCACTCATGCCAAATGTCACTATTTTTTCCCATCTTAAATGCAAAAAGTTCCTTTTGACAAATTTCACTGGATCACAAATCTTCATTGTTAACCACTTTCAGTACACCATTTGGAATTACAGATTTTTGGGAATGACATTTGGGATAAATTCTGTCAGTGAAGTATTTCAATGTGCAACAAAACAATTTTTTTCTAGTTATCCATGTGTTATCATAGTCGATGACATTATTGTATGGGGCAATGGTGAAGATGAACATGATAGAAAGCTAAGGAAAGTTTTAGACCATGCATGTGAAGTTAGTCTTAAACTGAATCCTTAGAAATGCATAGTCAAACTGAAAGAAGTTACTTATGTGGGACATCTGTTTACCACTTCTGGCTTACAACCAGATCCGTATAAGCAAGCAGCTATTCTTGAGATGCCAGCTCCAGAAAAACTCAGATCTTTACAACATTTTCTTGGTATGGTCAACTATTTAGGAAAGTTCATCCCAGACATGAGTGAGCTTTCAGCACTGCTACATGAGCTGACATGCAAAAATGTAAACTGGTCTTGACTGGAGCAACACCAAAGAGCATTTGATATCCTGAAGAAGAAAATTGCCAGTCCACGCACCCTGAGATATCATGATGTTCACAAACTTGGAACTCTTTTGTGTGATGCTTCAAAGTATGACCTTGGTGCAGCATGTCTTCAGGAGGGCATACCAGTTGCTTATGCATCAAGTACTTTAACTCAAACAGATTAATTATGCACAATTAGAAAAAGAGCTTTTGACAGTAGTGTTCACATGTTTGAATTTCAATGTTTATATTTCTGGCAGACGGATTCAAATAGAGACTGATCACCAACTTCTAGTCACAATTTTAAAAAAGCCAGTATATACATCCGCAGCACACCTGCAACACATGTTGTTAAAATTGCAAAAGTACAATTTCAATATTGTCTATAGAAAAGGCAATTATTTATACCTTGCAGATGCTTTGTCAAAGAGCACCTAGACAAAAAATAAAACAACATGAAAACAAAAAAGCAGACTTTGCCGTCATGGAAGTCCGAAATTTTTCTTTGTCATGTCTTGATGAGTTCAGAAATCACACAGCTTCAGACCCAATTCTTCAGAAGCTGAAAACCGTTGTCAGTTAAGGATGGCCAGCAAGACAAAAGAGTCTACCACTAGACATACAGCAGTATTTTCCTTACCGAGAGATGGAATCATCATGAAAGGTCCTAAAGTGGTAATTCCTAAAGCATTACAAAAGGAATATATCAAAATTCTGCACTGTGGTCACCCAGGTACTGATTCAACCAAAAGAAGGGGAAGAGGCATGTATTTTGGCCATCTGTGTCAAAAGAAATATGGAAGGAAATTCTAGCATGTTCCATTTGCAACAGTAATAAATCACACCAACAAAAATAACCAGTTCAGCTAAACCAGATTTTTGAATTACCATGGTTGATGGTTGCTACTGATATTTTCAAAAGGAACGGGCAACATTACTTAGTGTTAGTAGACTCTTATTTGAATTTGTTTGAAATTGACCTTCTTCCTAACTTAACACCCACCACAGTCATTATTAAGCTGAAGAGACATTTTTCTGTCCACGGGAGTCCGCACAGTCATTTCGGACAATGCTGCACAGTTTACAAGACAGCAGTTCAAGAAATTTGCTGAGTCTTGGGACTTTGTCCATGTTACTAGTAGTCCTGAGTATCCACAGTCCAATGGCTTAGCTGAGCAAGCAGTTCAGAATACAAAACGTTTGTTAGAGAAATCCAAGACAGATGGTACTGATGTTTATCTTAACTTACTCATTTCTTAACTTACTCTCAGTAAAATTCCTCAAGATTACTTGCTTGGTTCACCTGCTCAGAAATTAATGTCCTGACAGACAAGAACAATTTATCAATCAGTAAACAATTGTTAGTGCCAAATGTAAAGAATAACAGAATGGTCAAAGCTCAACTTTCAAGAAACCGTCAGTTACAAAAGTTGTACTATGTCAAGTCCAGCATACCTCTTATACCATTAAGACAAGGTGAGATTGTGAGAATGCAAACATCTAAAGGATTTATCCGGGCGGGGGGGGGTCTCATCAAAAATCTTTGTGAAGAACTGAGATCTTACAGCATACAATCTGAAGGAATGGATTCCAGGAGGAGTAAAAAAGATATACTTCCAGTCTCTGAACCAGTAATGCAGCGCATTGCCTGCACCAATGACTCTACACTTGTTCGAATTCCAGAGGACAGTGAACCTTCTTCAAGTAATCCTGATGTAACCCCTGAAGTTCCAATTGTGAAAGAATCCCAGAGACTGTCTGTGTTGCTAAACCCAGTTATAGTTTTTATGTGACCAGATTGAGTAGAATTTTTAGACCCAATCTGCAATACACAGTGACTTGGACTTAAATTAATTTGTTGTTGAAATGTTGATATGATATCTAGCATGTAAAATGTTTTGTTCTCCTATTGAATGTCAAACAATTAAAGAGGGAGGATGTAGATCAATGTGTGTATTGTACCTAGTCAGCCACTGTAGCCAGATAGCACATGCATATAAGTTACTGAGCACATGCAAGATCAGTGCCATTTTGTATAGTCAGTCAGAGTGAATGCAGGCATGAATGGAGATGCACATGCGAGTGTGTTTGAAGTTATAAGTGAGTCAGTTAGCTTAAGTATATGTTCCAGTTACAATTACTGATGTGTTTATGTACAATAAATATATTGAACCTATACACCACTTCATTGTCTCTTTTGAGTGCATGAGACAACTAACAACACTTATTCACAGCTCACTATTGAACCAGCAGCCGAAGCGATGTCCAGTATAATTTCTAATGGGGAACAATGCAGTGAATTCAGGGAAGCTGGTCTCTCAGGTCATGAATTCCAAGTTACATATCATAACCCACATTCCCCAGTGGAATTAAGGATGAAATATTTTATGGTGATTACATTAATATTTTTGATCTACTTGATGCAGATAACATTCAATGCCTGGTGGAAGCCAATAGCTCAGGGCCTAAACATTTGCTGGAGGCTCTCACAGCTTGAAGCAAGAAATCTTCAAGTAAAGTTTTGGCTAAAAATTGGGACAATTATCTGTAGGGTTTGCACTATATATGGCAATAATACTTGAAAGGGATCCCAGCAGACTTTGCCTACCCTGTACTACTCCCAAGTATATTTGAAGCTCATCAAATACAAGTTGACTTGGTATAGATGTGGTATGATCAATGGTTCTGTAAACTGAGATAGCTGAATAAGGCTCACCCCTGGGAAAAACATCACCCTGACATGTGTCTCAGTGTGATGACTGACAGACATACCTTGATTAATCCAGTGAGCAGGCAGGGACATCCAGCAAAGGGCAAGGTGTGTCGGCCATTTAAGAAAGGCAAATGCACAAATATGTCTTGTCATTTTTTGCACTGATCCTCCCACTGTGGTAAAGGGCACCCTACAAATAAATGCTGGTTAAATAGTGTCCAGGCAACCACTAGTTTCATACATGCTGGGATAGTGTAGGTCATATCTTACAAGTCAGATCAAACAGCTAGAGATAGGGCTTCCTTTTCCTTTCAGGATTCACTGCAACAATAAAAATACACACACTCCATCAGGGTTGATGCCTTGGCTACAGAATTACAAGGGTGTCAAGACAGGCAAACAGACTGCTTTTTTTTTTTTTTTTACAAGGGTTCATTTCTGTTTTTGCCTATGACTCCAGAACACCAGCAACCGATAAGGTTTGCAAAAACGTATATTCAGTTTTAGGCAAGGAAGACATGATCAGGAAGTTTATCTGTTCCAACGTAGCTGAAGGCAGGGTAGCAGGCCCACTGAAGGACACTCCCTGGGAGTTCTTTAGGACTTCTCCATTAGATCTTGTTCCTGGGAAAAAGGAAGAGGATTTTAGACTTAAATGCCATTTGTCTTTCCACAGGAGTTCTCAGTTAATGGTTACATTAGCAGAGAAGAGGTTTACGTTCATTATGCTTTATTGGATGAAGCTACCAACATCATCAAAATGGCTCTCAAAACTAAACTGTAGAATAGCAGGTGTGTTGTACCTTTAAAAAGCATTTCCAAGATCTGTGTGTGCATATAAATACCAAGAAAGTGTTAGTTTCAATGACATTTTGAAGATGCAGCCAGAATGCTAACATCCATGTCCATGATAGCTAATCTGTTTATAAGTTAAAGTTACTTAACCTCATTTATGATGTGTTCGCATACCCACGATTCTCGCCTGTTTTATCCTGACCTGGCAAGTGACATGGTGTCAGAACAGGGATGGCAAAGACTATTCTTCAGAGCCACAAGGTGCAGAGGTAATGGTGAGCGCAAACTAAAAGAACTGAGAGCAAAAAAAGGGCCAGAGACAAGTCAAAGTTAAAGAGAACACACATAAATTATTTACTGAAAAAGGTTAGTTAAACAGAGCATTACAAGGGCACAAAACGTATTGTTAAGCAAAAGAATAGTACAGAAAAGTTTATTAAGCAAACGAGAAGTAGAAAAGAGCTCATTAATCAGACAAAATGTTTAAAACCAAATTATTTGACAAAACGAGCATTAGAAAAGTACGTAAAGGGTTCAGAATTTCCTGAGAATTGTAAAACGAGCATGTTTAGAGTTAAAACGAACACAAGAAAGTATAATGGGCATGAAAAGAGATTAAATGAGCAAAACAAATATAGCAAAAAGGCACATTAAGAGATTCAATGAGTGAAACAATTATAATAGAAAGGGCAGAAAAGGGCACATTGAGTATAAATAAAGCAAAGGCGACTGCATGTGTTTTGGGTGAATTACTGTGTTTGGTACAGATTACTACTTCGCATTGACTGAAGCCTTGAATAGCATAACTAGAGTTGTTCGAAGTATCTCAGAGTGTGTAAAAGTGCTTACAGTGTGTGCTTATTACTGTGCATTAATTCCGAAGAGTTTGTGTGCAAAGTGAAACTATTTTGTGAATCACAGTCAAGTGAAGCCATTTCAAAACGTTTCTTGTACCTGGGTGTCTGTTCACAGGGTACCGCCATTACAGTGTGTCTCTTGCACTATACAGAGTTGTTTGGCAAAGTGCAGCCATTTTGAGGAAATTCCAGTGTGCTGTGTACTGTTTATTCGCAAAGTGCAGTTATTTTGAGGTGTTTCTAACTCTGAGCTTCTGCTGTCCAATACATTTGCAAGTTACAATTACTTCTAAACAGTTTATTTGTAAAGTGCCGTTGCTTTGAGATAGTGTATTCGCAAAGTAAGTTATTTCGAAATGTTTCTTGCCCTCAGCTTTTATTGCTCAATTTATTCGCACTGTGCAGTTGTTCAAAATGCTTCTTAAAATGGTAATAAATGATTTTGACAGTAAAATGTTGATAAATGGCTTTGGCATTATAATGATTACAAGACAAAGGCTTGTACAGTAAAATGATAATAAATTACTTTAGCATTACTGCCTTTACAAGATAAATGTCTCGTATAGTAAAATAATTTCAAGGCAAGTGGCTTTACAGTAAAGAGATTTCAAAGTGTTGCAGTGCCCTGGAAACTTATTTCATGAAATTTAGCTATACAAATGGCTCGTTTTGTTGTTACAAGTACTGGCGTAAATTTCAAGCACATGTATATGTGTATGTACAAGTGTGTATGCTTGTGCATATTTGCAAGAGTTTTTGCTAAGATATGTCAATATGGAAGATGTATTTCGCAAGACACAACCACTTGTGTTTGATCAGAACATTGCAGATAATTGGAAAATATTTGAGCAAGAATATGATATATTTCTACAAGCAGCTTATTCTGATAATGATGCACATACCAGGGCATTCATTTTGCTGAACCTAGCAGGGTCACAAGCCATTGAAAGGGAGGATTCATTTGTCTATACACCAGCAGTGTATGAAGGTGAAGGAAAAACTCGTGTTGTTGTGCAGACTGAATCAAGGGAAGACCACTAGTGTTTGAAGAGCAAATTCAGAGAAATGTATAACCCCAGACTAATGTTACATTAAAGAGGCATTTGTTTTACACCAGAGATCAAAAGCAAGGGGAAAGTTTTGCAGCTTATATTACTGACCTGAGAAACAAGGCTAAAATCTGTACGTTTTGTGAATTAAAGGATGAGTTAATAATAATAATAATGCTGCTGTTGGAAAGATTTTGCTTTGTGACAGTGATTTAATGCTGAGTAAAGCCATTGAGATTTGTCAGATTCTTGAAGTTACAGAAAGGCACACAAATATGCTTGCTAGTGATAACATAATGGTTTCAGTAGGCTCCAGCGCTAATGTAGACAGCATGCAATATGTGACAGTGCATAGCAGGCCTAAGCAGGTGGAAGCAGCAGCCCCTGCGGGACTTCCAGGTAAAACCCATAGTCTTCTAGCACATTCCAAGAACAGTTCAGTTAAAGGAGCATGCTCAATGCAAAACCAAGGGTATCTAGTGCAAACCAGACTTTGCTCAGTACAACATAAGAGTGAATCAGCAAACACCAAATCAAGCTATACTGTTGTCGCAATTGTGCTAACCGTGAGTCCAGAAGAGAAAATTGCATGGCATTTGGTCAGCAATGTCATAAGTGTAAGAAATGGAACCATTTCCAGAGATTTTGTAAATTGAGTAAGCCTCACACAGTTACAAAGAATGGTCACTCCAAAAGGCAAGTTAATCAAATAGACCTGCAACAGTCCACTTTCTGTGTAGCTGGTATATCAGTAATTGGTGAAAAGACTGATGCGGTAGATTTATTGACAAGAAATTAAGTGTTTTGTACTGTCCGGATCAATGGTAAATCCACGGAGCTTAAAGCAGACACTGGTTTAAAGTGTCATGTCTGAAGATACTTTTGCAAGGGTCAGAGCTGGTAAACAACTAAACATGACTAGTTGTGCGAAACTTATAGCTTATGGAGGTGAAGAAATTCAAATCGAAGGCACAGTAGTGCTTTCATGTTATGTGGCAAAGAGCTGTTATAGCCTATTGTTCTATGTGGTTCGAAGACCTGTGTACTCATTATTGAGTCTCAGAGACAGTTTGAAAATGAATCTGCTTTTTTTATCAAAGAAGTTCATCAGATAAGCACATGTCCCAGTTCCAGCTTCACCAATCCTATTTTTTCAGAGTATGTCGATGTTTTCAAGGATAAGTTGGGCAAACTTCCAGATGTGTATTTCATATAATTAGACCCAGAAAACAGTCCAGTGGTCAGATTAGTAAGAAGAGTTCCAATAGCTATGCAGCATGGGTCTACTTCACATTGTCGTAAGCGGACAATATCGAGTATGATATTGTCGGCAAGACATTATCGAAAGTGAAGAACATTGTGTAAGTAAACGGAAATTTCCGTAAGGGAAGATTTCCATTTACCTCAATGTACTGCGGTCTTGGAGTTGGTATATTTAAGTAGGGGTGGTGTGGGGGGTGCAGGGGGGCTTGCCCCCCTGCCTAGGCCATTTAGTTTTGTTTTTTTTTTGTAATTTGTTTTTTTTTACGTTATTCGATGTTTTACTTAATCAGTCAATAAAGTTCAACCTTTATTGATTCGATTAAGTAAACTTTTGATAACGTGATATAGACGCATGCAGCATAAGGTCAAAGCTCATTTGGACAAAATGGTACAACAAGGTGTAATTTGTCCAGTTACAGAACCTACTGAATGGGTGCCGTCCATGACAGCAGCTCATAAAAAAGGCTCAGATGAAATCAGAATATGCATTGACCCAAGAGATTTGAACAAAGCATTTAAGAGACTGCATCATCCCATATGTACAGTCGAAGAGGTTGCAGCCCTGATACCGAATGCTACTGTCTTAGATGCAAAGAGTTAATTTTGGCAAGTGATGCTTGATCACAGATCTTCATTACTGACTACCTTTTGTACCCCATTTGGAAGATATAGATTCCTCAGGATGGCATTTGGAATAAATTCTGCAAGTGAAGTCTTCCAGCGTGCAATGGAGCAATTTTTTTGGGGTTATCCTTGTGTCATAATTGTAGATGATATATTGGTCAGAGACAATGGTGAGGTAGAGCATGACAGAAATCTTAAGAGAGTTCTAGACAGAGCATGTGAAATGAACTTGAAGCTCAATCCTCTGAAGTGCAAATTCAGACTGCCAGAAGTTACATATGTAGGACATTTGTTTACAAGTACGGGCTTGAGACCAGACCTGTCCAAGCCAGCAGCCATTCTTGAAACGCCAGCACTAGATAATGTGCAAGCTCTACAACATTTTCTTAATATGGTCAATTACTTAGGCAAGTTTATACCAGACTTCAGTGAGCTGACAGTGCCTTTGAGAGAGCTCACATGTAAAAATGTTGCTTGGTCATGGCTACACCAGCATCAGAGAGCATTTGAAGTTTTTAAGCAGAAAATTGCTACCCCCTCAACATTAAGATACTATGATATCAACAAACCAGTGACTCTCTCCTCTGATGCTTCAGAATTTGGTTTAGGTGCAGTTATTCTCCAAGAAGGCAAGCCAGTAGCCTATGCATCTAGAACACTTACCCAGACTGAGATGCAATATGCTCAAATCGAGAAAGAACTTTTGGCAATAGTGTTTGCATGTTCCAAGTTTCATGATTATAACTAAGGTCGAGAAATCCAGATTGAAACTGATCATCAACCTTTAATTACTATTTTAAAGAAACCTATGCATTCAGCTCCAGCAAGATCGCAAGGAATGATGCTCAAATTGCAAAAGTACAACTTCAAAATGGCAAACTTCTTTATCTGACTGAAACCTTATCCAGACCACCTAGAAATACAACAGAAAGACAAAGCAGTCTGGTGTACAACCAGAAGTGCAATCTTACTTTCCTTACAGAGATGAGTTGCTGATGGAAGATGGCATTATTTTCAAAGGTTCTAAAATTGTTGTTTCTGCTTCCTTACAACAAGAATATATCCAGATTTTGCATCGTGGTCACCCAGGTTCTGAATCTACTAGGAGGAGAGTGAGAGGACTAGTATTTTGGACTTCTCTAGCAAAATACATTGATAGAGTACTTTCTTCCTGTTCAGTATGTAATAGCACTAAAGTGCATTTGCAAAGACAGCCACTTCAGCTGAGTCAAATTATTGATCTACCTTGGTCTATTGTAGCTACTGACTTATTTGAGTAGAACAATCAACATTACTTAGTACTGGTAGATTCTTATTCAAATTGGTTCAACATGGATTTACTACCTAAAGTAACTTCTACTGCAGTCATTACTAAGTTAAAACACCATTTCTCAGTCCATGGCAGTCCACAGAAATTAATCTCTGACAATGGTATACAATTCGCCAGTCAATTGTTTCACAAATTTGCCAGAAAATGGGACTCCGTACATGTTACTAGTAGTCCATAACATCCACAATCGAATGTACTTACTGAACATACAGTACAGAGTGCAAAGCAATTTCCTGAGAAGTCAAAAACTTACTCAATCTCAGAAACATACCCAGTGATGATATACTTGTCTCACCTGCTCAGAGATTTCGATCTAGGCAAACCACAACAATGTTGCCTATCAGTTCTAGTTTATTGAGGCCTAAAGCTAAGAACAGCCAAGCACTCAAAGCCAAGTTATCTAGAAAGCGTTCTTTCCATATGTCCAGCTATGACAAGTCGAGCAGATTTCTTCATCCTTTGAAAAAAGGAGAAACAGTGAGGATACAAACAGCGAAAGGTTTTGACCGGATTGGTCAGGAAACGAGTATTTGTGCTGACCAGGAATCCTATTTTGTTAAATCTGAGGGTGTGGCATACAGGAGAAATCGCAGACATCTTCTTCCTGCAGCAGAACTGATATTGCAGCATTGTACCTGTGACAAAGACTAACTCTCAGAGCAATCCAGATGATATTCCTGTTCCAGAACATGTCTTGACTCCTGATACTGTTCCGGCAGATGAATCCAGTGTTCCTACGTTCTTTGAACAGTCATCAGAGACAATCCCAGCTGCTAAACCAGATCCCAAATTTTATGTCACATGATATGGTCACATTTCAAAGCCTAGTGTGAAATACAGCAACTTGGACATAGTTGTGTGTATATATATATATATATATATATATATATATATATATATATATATATATATATATATATATATGTATCTAGCTTTGTATAATTGCATGATGAAAATCATTTATATGTAAATTGCATATTCATTCATTTCAGTGACAATATCTAACTCATTTCTCAAAGAGGGAGGATGTAGAATAACAGGTGTGTTGTACCTTTAAGAAGCATTTCCAAGATCTGTGTGTACTAAGCACGTATTAGCTTCAGTGCCATTTTGAAGATGCAGCCAGAATGTTAACATCCATGTCCATGATAGCTAATCTGTTTATAAGTTAAAGTTATTTAACCTCATTTATGATGTGTTTGCATACCCACGATTCTCACCTGTTTTATCCTGACCTGGCGAGTGACATAGACAATGAGGCCACCTTTCATTTTTTGCTCATCCAGGAGGAAGACTAGACACTCTTGGGCTTGAACTTTGAAGATCAGTTCTATATTGGTACTTTTAAGAGGTTTAGCCTTGCTCTCCACTGCTGTCGGCAATGCAGGTCCCCCTGTCAGGCAGCAACCCATTGCTTGGATGATTTTTTTTATTGTAGATAACAGGGAACAAATTGCTTATTAAGGGATGGAGCATTTTATTAACCTATGCCAACCCCTGGGAGTACTGCTGGGGAGGCAAAATGGAGGGTCCCTGTCAATTGTCAATGCTTTTAAGTTTAGAGATTGATTTTAAGTCAGCATCTTATTAACAATTCAGTCTAAATTTCAGTGTCTGACAGAAATCATCAAGGTCTTTTTGATGCCAAGAATGTCAAAGTTTACAAAGTTATGGAACTGCAGAGCCTCCTCAACTTTGTCAAGCAATGGGCACCAGGCAGAACTTTCCTTATGTCCCTATCTAACCCACTAAAAGGGGTAATGAAAAGCACCATTGGGTGAGGATCAAGGAGGACCAGTAGCTATGAAATGGTTTCCTTTCAGAATTCAATGGGGTTTCTTACTAGCAGTGTGACTAAGTGTTGTCAGAAACATTGCACCTATTAATGGATGCAATAGGCAGTCACGGGAGGAGGTTTTTTTTGGATAGCCTATGGTTTACTGCCTCGTGGCCTACTTCATGGTTAGATGATGGAAGAAGAGATATCACTTTCTTGGAATGTATGCTAGTCTGTGCAATTAACACTGTGCACCAGGATTGTTTCAGGAACCAGGAAGCTCTATTCCATTTAGACAACCAGGCAGTGATCAAGATTTTGATGAAAAAGACTTACAGAGCAAGGTGGATGCAGTCTGTTCTGAGGCTTTTAGTGTTGCATAGCCTCCAAATTAATGTATTCTTTTTTTGCTAGATATATCCCAGGCAGCACCAATACTATAGCTGATAACCTTTCTCTTTTTCAGCTTTCCAGATTCAAGGCTCCGGATACACATTGGAATCCCATGGTTTTTCCTCTGTAGATTTGGCTCACTGGGGAAGAATGATGCTGAATTTGTTGAGTCATTGTTGGGCTCAAAACACTAGGAAGTCTTATGCTTCAACCTTGTTAACATTTTAAAAAATCTGTTTCAGTTTGCCTCACATATAGAGACATTAGACCTTGTCTTCATCATGCTTTTATGTATTACCTAGATACTAGATGAGAGACTCAGCTATCTCACTTTGCATTCAATTATCAGCATTAAGCTGGAAAGTCAAATGTTATGGTTTGTTTGATTATATAAAACATTGGATAGCTAGCAGAGTTGTCAAGGGTTGGGGTAATGTAAGAGGATCACTATGGGATTACAGATGCGATGGTATGGCAACTTAAACTAGGTCTGCATTATACAAGAGGAGATTATCACTCAAGTGTGGTGTGGGCAACTTTGTTCTCTTGGATCTATGCCGGTGCCTTCTGCTTCAGCAAAGGTCAAAAAATGGAGTCGAGCAACAGGTCACCTTAGATGGGGGCTTAACCACTTGCCTGGTCTACTGGCTTGCAAGTTATGCCAGGGGTTAAGGGGGTACACCAGCACTCAGTTTTGTTTTGAAGTTGCTGTCAGATCAATTATTGTCACTTACAGATGTGGGAATCATGTTAGACAGAGTCCTAAGCTTTTTATACATACTGTCTAGAGCATATAGTGCTCATTCTTTTAGAATTAGTAGGGCTTTTGACTTGGCTTGGGAGGTGCAGTCAGCTGAGGCATTAAAGCATAAAGCAGGTGGACTTCTAGTGCCTTTCTTTCTCACATTAGATAAGCACAATACTGATTTAGTTGAAATTTGTTGTTTTTCAAGTCTCGGGTGATTACTGATACTGAGGCATCCCTTTATTTTACAAGTGACCAACAGAACAGTAATTTGAGCTAACAGATCAAACCTCAGGCTTAATCCTTCAGATTGGGTTGTATCTTGGAGATGCTTCTATGGTTTGTCTTGTTAATATTTATTGTGAACTGCAGAATTGTTTTTGCTCAAGAAATCTCCCCCAGATGTTATCGTTCTTCACTTCAGGGGGAAATGGCATTGAACCTGTGCTTAAGCATATCTTGGTAGCCAGAATGATCAATGACTTGACTTATTTCTGTGTTTGCTATCCTAGCATGAAGGTGTTTTGGTCAGCAATAATTCCAAGGATACAGTGAATCCAACAACCCTTGATCTCTCCAGAAGATTTTATAATAATAGAACTGCAAGGGCAAAACCTCTCTTATGCTTTCATGTCACTGAGTATCCTGAATTAGTGGAAGGTGATTCTGCTTCGTATTAGTCAGATGGAGTACACTTGAATGGGATTATTACTCAGTTGGAGTACACTTGAATGGGATTGGCCTCAACTTTGTCAATTTACATTTTTCATGCATGTTGCAGGAATATCTGTGCCCTTAATATCATGGTCTATATTTAAAAAAATGAATGACAAAAAAATGATAGAAAACTGATTAGAGGAAGTTAAGCAGTAGATATTTGTTTCAAGGTTTGATAATTTATGGAGTCATTCAGGGACCCGAAATTTCACATGGATTGGCTTCAATTTTAGGGATAAATGCAACCAGTTAAGGGAGGTATCAACCTGGCAATATCAGGCTGGTGGGTGGTCACAGTGTGACATTCCCCCGTACCCCCATTCCGTTCCTGGGCCTCTTCGTCAGGTATTGACATGTGGAGCAATGATGTGTTGCTATGTACAGAAGTGGTTATTAAGGTAGACAAGATGTCAGTGCGTAACACCACTTGTCATGGCTGGATGTTCAGGCTGGCAAGGTAGGGATTACACCAACCAGCAACAGCTGCCCACCATTTGTGGTATAAAATCTCCAACATGATGCTCATTTTACATAAGTTTCAATGCTGCTGGTTTCATACCGTCCAATGGTTCAAAAATAAACAGTCACACTGCCCATCAATGTTTTGCCTGTTCTTCTGGGGCAGGCCACGGGGCAATAATATACAGCCACAGTATAGGAACAACAAAGTTCTCTAAACTAACAACAACATACTGATACAATATGGGACACCAAAACAGCATAAGAGACCTTATGGATGACAAATATATGTTACAAGGTAACAGCAAAATCTGCAAAATATTAAGAAAGAATGTCTCAAAAATTAGTATGTGAGGGGCAGGCAGATAGCAAAATATCTCAAATTTGAACCATCACTACATGGGTGTCTAATTAATGATTGAACAATCACTATATTGACATCTGTTTGGTTGATACCATTTGGTCAACACAAACAGGTAGTCGATGTGCATCAAATTTTCAGTCCCGAATAAAGGAATATTCCCTTTCCCTGAGGAGTGTGTGATCTTGGAGTTAGTATATATAATTATCAGGGGGTGTGGAGGTAATAGCCATGCACCATGGGGGTGCAGGTGGCTTTCCCCCCCCTTTATAAAGACTCATTGGTTTAGCCTGTTCTGGGATAATCACCTGAGCATGTGCAGTATGGGTCGACATTGCATGTTTCAGTGAAAGAATATTGATTTTTATGGGTGTTGATATAGTGATCATTTGATTACTTATTATACACCCATATATAAATATGTATATATCTATCTATATATATATATATATATAGAGAGAGAGAGAGAGAGAGACACACACACACACACACACACACACACACACACACACACACACACACACACACACACACACACACACACACACTTCTTCTATTGTGCTGCAATATGAAAAGAAAAAAAAGACAATAGTTACAATAATACTGTAGCCTCCTTGCCACCCAGTGGGACAGCTGGTCTCCTGTCAGCCTCTGCAGGCCATTATACCTGTGCCTGCATTGTTCACTGGAGCAAGGTATACATATCATGGTGGTCAGCTCATCCCTCAGTTCTACCCAGCTGTCACTTTTTACCATGTCTACAGGATGTACTTTCAAACTTTTGCAGGTATGATGCCTGCAGAAGGTGAAGGTTAACTTTGGTTTCCTTTCCTGATCAGCTTAAGGTATGATCCTGAACCCTTACAGAGTTGTTGTTGTTGTTGTTGTGTCTTTCGGCTTTTCCTGGTTAGAGGTCACCACAGCGGAACTCCAGTCCGCTAATGATTGGCAGTAGATTTTTACGTGCCGAGTTGCCAGCTCTGACGCACAACCTTTAATGAAGGTACGCCCATTCACGCATGTCTCCACACAGAAGACGCTCTAGCTGAGAATCGAACAGGACAACGTCTTACTGTGAGGCGACAAAGCTACCGCAGCACCACCACCGCAGTGTACCCTTACAGAGTACATATCACATTTGCCAGCTACAAATAAGAATGAAGAGGAAAGTATGAGACTGAGAATTCCAGGATGTGAACCACACCCAGAAGGTGTGACATTACTCTGTCTGGTACCTTACATCCTGCACTGGCATCTACTGTGCATAGAAAAGCAAATGAATTCCCAAATTATGTGGACATGCACCCACATTGCACCATTAGGTTAAAGCGTCAAGAGCTCACATGCAGGTCCATCAGTGGCTACTGACTGGCCACTGCAGCAGGAAACCAGCTACACTAGTACATGCACTTATACATCTGGGTTATAATGAGATTCATAGACCTGAGCACCAGACTGTCTAATCTGCATAAGAACCTCCTAAACTGTGCCAGATTTTCATCAAACTTCTTACAGTTCACCATTTTTATAGTTCACTTCTTGGCCAAAGTGACAGTTATTGGAGTCATACAGATCTCAGATCGTTGTTTTTCTATTATTCATGATATTGCCATTTTGCTCTAGTTTTGTATTAACTAAGAGATCACATTTTTGTAGTTTTCATGTAATGCCTTAACTAGCTATCATCAGTCATTTCTGATTAGCTTCCTAATAATCTTAGCAATTTCTAGTAAATTGAATTCCTTCTGCATTAACTCTTCCTCTTACTTTTCTCTCTCCATCACTTCAGATTGTTCTCTGATCACCTGCTAGTTCATAGCAGGTCTCATTCTTCTTTAGCTATTCCCATTAAATTGCTTGCCACCCTCCTCTGTACTAGTGCTATAAATTAATCCTGCTTTCAATATCATATCTCTGGAACCTATTGGCCACAGCTCTGTCACAGTGAGAGATTCCTAGAATCAATTAGATTCTGTAGCTGTATGCTTCCCTTCTCTAAATTACTCTTTTCTGGTTGATTTTATAAGGTTCATGCCCATGTATTTACTTTATGAGTATCCCATTCCAGGCCTTTTTGAGTCAGCATCATTTGCTTCTATATAGCAGCATATTCTGGGTTTTGAACCATATACACCAGTCTTAACTTATAGCTCTATGATACACTTGGAGATTAGGAAGAGACAAACCTTCATGAGATAGTGAGCCAAATCTCCCAGCAATACTAGGCTAATACCATTTGATCACCTGTCAGTGCACGATATGAGAAGTGTCTGATGAACAGTGCAAGTTGAGCATGCACCACTCAGCCTAGCCCACAAGTAACATTGCATTATTTTGTCATGTAGTGACTGGCATAGCCCATAGCTGTGGAATGGATGTCACAGCTTTGCCTGTGCACAAGTATAACATGCACTTGCCAGGCACTACCCTGCCGAATGTGTTGCTGTGCTGCTACCAACAAATGTCCCTATAATTTTTAATTGGTGGGACAAATGATTAGAGGGAGCTGCAGTGCCCCTGCTGGTAACCGGCCAAGGCAGTTGTGCACCAGTCTGAAGCACAATCATGTTATACAGAATGCAGACGGTGGTATACAATCCACATGCAGTAGCAGACTCATAATCAAGCCTCGCACTACCACCACCCATCCAAGCAACAGGTCAAACAGTCACTCAGTGATTATCCATGAATGGAAAAGGGAGGTGTTAAAGTGCTCCTCTGCAGCTACCTGCAGGGTTATGGACTGGTCTCATTAGCCAAGGTCTGAGTGGGTGGCTGCATCACCTGGAAAACAAAAGAGAGAGAGGACACATAGCAAAAAGGGGAATTGGTCAGTACTACTCATGCCATTATATAGATAAAAAAATTAACTATGGTTAAAAACGTTATAATAGTTTGTACACACACACACACACACACACACACACACACACACACACACACACACACACACACACACACACACACACACACACGCACAGACACAGACACACCCACACACAAACACACACACACACACACACACACACACACACACACACACACACACACACACACACACACACACACACACACACACACACACACACACACACGCACACACACACACACACACACACACACACACACACACACACACACACACACACACACACACACACACTACCTGGCAGTTCATAGATTGGTAGCTCTTTCTGTTGCAGCACCTCTCCTCATGTAGTCCGAATGGAGCCATTATACCAACAAGGGTACAGTCTATTGCATCAAGCACTTCAGAAAAGCATGCCATTTCACAGACGGAACACATGGCACTGGCTTGGTCCTGTGGTACCACTGGGAAATAGATATGCCCATTCACGTCAAGCAGTATACCATGGAAATTTTGTGGCATCCTCAAGGCAAAAGTCAGTGAAATACCCAAATTGTTCCTAGTCTGTTTCTGAAAGATCCCCGTAGTAAGTGTAGTGAGGGCTATACATACCTTAGTATCTGCAGGTACATGAAGGCCATGTATTCCCTAGCTCCAATTTGCAGGCCATACAAGCTCAACAAAGCCTTTATTATATACACATCTGTTCTAAACCTATCTAGAAAATCCTGCTCAACAAAGTTCAGGTGAGCTATTTTTTTCCTATACCTTTTTTTCCTGGGCCACTGAGTGCCACTCAGCATGCCAGATTTTGACATAACCACATCAGGTTTTGATATAACAGAGACAGGCAACTCACTGAGGAAATTAGTCAAACGTGTAACAAAACTGATCATTTCACAGATTGTAAAGTGAATAGAAAAGACACAGACTCACTTTTTATAACATACAGTGGATATAAAAATTGTACACACCCCTATTAAAATGCCAAGTTTTTGTGATATAAAAAATGAGACCACAATAAATCATTTCAAAACTTTTTTCACCTTTAATGTGACCTATAACCTGTACAATTCAATTGAAAAACAAAATTGTTAGGCTGGGCCATTCCAAAACTTTAATTTTCTTCTGGTGAAGCCAATCTTTTGTTGATTTGGATGTATGCTTGGGATCATTGTCATGTTGAAAGGTGAAATTCCTCTTCATCTTCAGGTTTCCAACAGACGCCTGAAGGTTTTGGGCCAAAAGTGACTGGTACTTGGAACTGCTCATAATTCCCTCCACCTTGATGTAAGCCCCAGTTCCAGCTGAAGAATAGCAACCCCAAAGCATGATACTGCCACCACCATGCTTCACAGTGGGGATGGTGTTCTTTTGGGGTTGCAAAGTGTTGTTTTTGTGCCAAACATACTTTTTGGAATTGTGGCCAGAAATTTAAACCTTGGTCTCATCAGACCATAACACATTTTCCCACATGCTTTTGGGAAATGATGTATTGTTCTGCAAATTTTAACCGGGTCTGGATGTTTTTCTGTGTAAGTAAAGGCTTCTGCCTTGCAACCCTACCCCATAGTCCAGACATATTGAGAATATGAAAGTTGTTGTCACATGTAGTACACAACCAGTACTTGCCAGAAATTCCTGCAGCTCCTTCAGTGTTGCTGTAGGTCTCTTGGCAGCCTCCCTGACCAATTTTTGTCTTGTCATTTCACCAGTTTTGATGGGACATCCAGTTCTTTGCAACATCACTGCTGTCCCATATTTTCTCCACTCTCTGATGACTGTCTTCACTGTGTTCCATGGTATATCCAATGCTGTGGATATTTTTTGTACCTTTCTCCTGACTGACACCTTTCAACAATGAGATCCCTTTGATGCTTTGTAAGCTCTCTGCAAACCATGAGTTTTGCTGTAGCAGGCAACTGGGTAAATGTCGCGAAAATCCTACTAGGACAGCTGAACTTTATTTGGGGTTAATTAGAGTGTCTTTAATTGATGGCAGGTGTGTACCCATGAAGACTGAATGCTGTAATTAAATCAAAAGGTGCTTCAACAAAGTATTAGTTTAAGAGTGTGCACACTTATGCAACCAGCTTATTGTACGTTTTTTTTATTTATATTTTTCCCCTAACACATTTGTTTGTTTTTCAATTGAATCATACAGATTATAGATCACATTAAAGGTGGGAAATGTTTTCAAATGCTTTATTGTGGTGTCATTTTTTTTATATCACAAAATCCTGGCATTTTAACAAGGGTATGTACACTTTTTATATCCGCTGTATCTGTGCATGGCACAGATATGCATCAACAATTATTTATGAATTGCAAAAGATGGGAAGAGAGACTTATTCCCATAGAAACTCACAGATATTTAAGGCATTTGTCACTTATCATTTCCTCATTTGCATAAGACTTTTTAAATCATTTTCTAACTGTTACACGTTGGTGCAATTTATGTCCTTGAATTACTCTCTGGCTTGTGCAAAACCAGCACATACACATACACACACACACGCACGCACACACACACGCACGCACACACACACACACACACACACTGCACTTAAGTTGTACGGCAATGAATACCACCCTCAAAACGTTGGAGTCTGAGGTGACCTCCTGTTTTTAATAATGGTTCTACTACAAACTGTAAGCCAGTCAGGGGATGTGCCCAACTACTAACATTTTGCTTAATACAGTTAAAAAGATTTAGTCAGGTTCTCCATGACTCTATGTAGGAAATCACTATGTTTTGCCCAGTCTTACGGAACTTTAGTTTTTTTTTTTATTTTATATGTGTCAGCAGTCTTCAAATTAGTAGTTATGTAAGGGATACGTCCTCTACTTTCTTTAGCATTTTAACATTTTTGCTTATTGTGAAGTTTGCCCAAAACATTTTCTACAAGTTCATTTTTTGCCTCCTGTGTATAGGTGATCATTTTTTTGTTCACTGATACATTTAACATTTTCCCTGTTGTCTGATGTAATTAAAATACTTTAGCATTGCTTTAAACATTACTGGCTAAACTAAATTCAGAGTTAGATCTGGAAGATTTGATAAGAAATGTTGCATACTTTATTTAATTTAGACTTGTTTTAATGGTTATGATAATTATTGAAAGCTAAGTAGCACTTTATTTTTTTTTTCTTGTTTATCTTAGTTTTGTGACTTTGCCAACGTTTGTTTTTTTTTTCCTGTATGTCTGTGGCTTAGCAGTATGTGCTCATGAATGTAGAAGTCACCACAGAACTCAATGACAGTTTCCTGGGAAAAAATATTTAAGGGATGCATTTGTTCATTATATTTACCTATATATTTGTGTCTTAGTTTTTTTTTCTCCAAATGTTTACAGTTTCTAATACCTTGATAGGAATTCAGTGGTGCAGATGTAAATAACAACATCAGACAAATTCATAATTTCCAGAGCAGAATTATTTGGATGATGTATTATGGCCTTAGATACAGTGACTCCTGGCCCAACAAGTTTCATTTCAGTAAAGCAGTAGCACGGAACATGTTTTATAAAAAGTGGCTGCATACGTCCTAATCCCAACTAGTGTGAATTCAGCTACTCCATACCCTATTAGGTTAAAGATGGTAATTCCTAGCAAATTAACAATTTGAATAAGCAAAACACCCCTTTTCAAGTGTATATGTGATCTTCTTAATTTATATATACATATCTGCAAGTAACTGTCAATTTTCTGTAAAATCATTATTTCATATCTACCACTCTTCAGCATAATCACTGAACTGCAGAGTCTCTGGAATGGACCATAGGACTGGGAGTCATTTTATTAGGAATTGCTGAAGTAAAATGTACACTTGTTTGGGTCATGGAGTACATTATCCCATTCTCTTTCTATACTTATGTCATTTATTGCATCATATTAACAGTGATAAGTTTGACAGTGGTGGATTTACTGGGGGGGACTAGGGGAGCTGAAGCTCCCCCATTGCATCTGCTAACCTCTCAACTACTGTACTACTTTTGATGGTGCAATGTTTGCTGCCGATTTTTCTGTTCAGTAATTTGCAAGCACGGCTAATCACAACTGAACAATGAGGATCAAGTCATTTTGCGAAGGCAGTGAAATTACTTGATCCCCACAGTTCAGCTGTGTTCACAAGCTGCAGCAGCAAATGTTCCACTGCCAAAAGCAATTCACAAGCTGTGCTTGTACGAATGTGCATTGCCTTTGTAATGCAGCGGGGATACGGTGAATCACAAGAACTAGCTCTCCCTATACGTCTCAACCTGTTAACACAAAAACTCTGGACAAAGGCTAAAATAATTGGGTGGGACAAAGATCCAAAAACAGGAACAGAGTTTAAATATTGTTCTTATAAACTTAGAAGGTTACTAGAATAGGAGGATTTGTGTTAGCATGCATTTTCTTAAGGATATAAAGTCTGTATGTCATTATTTAGTGGCTTTGACCCTCAGTCACTTTCCAGAAAACTACACATTTCATGAGGAACAGATCAAAAATAAGAGGCATAATCTCCGGACATTCTAAAGAAATCTGGGCAGTTGAGAGGGGGGTGCAGAAACAAATGTTTTACTTTCTCCATTTGCACTTCACAGTAGATGTTAAAAAAGGGAAAAAAGCAGCACACGTTCTACTGGCAAGAGCAATACTGCTTTTGGTGGTAGAACATGTGCTACTGTGTTTTTCTTTTCTTTTCTTCAACTGCAACTGTAAGTCGAACTACAGGGTCATTCCTGGTCAGAGCTGATAATGACAGTCTAATTCTATTTCAAGAGATGCAGCCAGATCATATTTGGAAAAAATTAAACCGTGCCTTCACAGACATCTTTCTGTTAAATCACCCTGACAGTGAGAACTGGAGTAAGGGGAAGACTTTTTATCTATAACTACAATCTCAATGAATAATTATAATTAATGTTTTGAACGTATGTCAAAATGATTGCTGCTAGTTTTAAAAGTCTGTTAATTCATTAAGTTAATTGCGTGAAATGTCACACCTCTAGCAGCCTGCACACAGCTTGCATTCCTGACCCTTTTCTGAAAAAGAAATATTGTGAAGAGTAATAAAACTTATTAAATCAGCACAAATAGCAATGTTATTAGTAAGAAGTAATCTTTACAGTGATAATAGTCAGTGCATTCATAGCCTTTATAGTATATTAACCCCCAATTTATATTTTTGCTAAACTTTCACAAATTCTCATATCTTGGAAACTGTACAACCTAGACATATACTGCTAGAATATTTTTGTGGGTGAAAGATTTGAAAGGGGTGAAAGATTTGGAAACTGTATGTTTGGAGGCCAACAAGTTTGAAACGTGTGATTCTTTTATGACACAAGATAAAAAACTTACCACTGATCTTTCTAAAATGGAAACTATCTTAAAGGATAGGAAACTTAAAAAATTTCTTAGGGATGTAGGTGACTACGAGAGGGGCAAACCTTTCGATACATATAAAAATGTCTCCTTCAGACTACCTAGGGAGGACAACAAGAATGATAAGAGGTTTTCAACTCCTAAAAGAAAGAGGCCCAAATCTATTCTGAAGAAAAATCTTGGTTTTTCTAGTGGCACCTCAGGTGAGGACACTTCCTCTAATACAGAAGGTGAACTTGATGAAAATTCCAGGGAGGGGTTACCCAAAGCTAAAAGGGACAACTTGTTACACCCTCCCAATCTAGATACAGATGAGGGGAGCGGAAGCATAAGAAAAGATACATCGAAACAGAGCCTGGAGGCACTTTTGAAAATGATGACACAACATTAATTTCCAATTTCAATGTTCATAACATTTCTTCTGTTGAATTAACCAATGCACAACTCAAGTTATTGAATAAAGGGCTTAATTTTGTCCCTGTTTTTTTTGTCTCTGAACAATCTTTGGCTCAGGATGTGGTAAATTTTTGTCGAATATTGAATTTGAAATTGTTTTTTGCTAACAATGATTGCGATACATCTCATGACTTTAAGTTCAAAAAATCTACATTCAATCCACCGATGACACATTTAGTGGGGTTTTTTCAGAAAAGTGTCCTACAGGACATACATTGTCATCTTAGGGATTTTCCCATATCCCACAATAATTTGTCCACTGAAGAAATACAGAGTTTGGATGAGCTTGCTAACAACAAAAATCTGGTTATTACTCAAGCTGACAAAGGTGGAGCGGTGGTGGTATTGGATAAGGTTACTTATGACAAGGAGGTTATGAGACAATTGGGTGACAAGGAATATTATATGCAGATGCCTTTGGATCCTTCTCCTCATTTTCAGCGTAAAATTGGTCAGTTTTTGACTGAGGCGGTGGAGGAGGGCATTATTACACAGTTTACAAAAGAACAATTAATGGTCCTGTCACCTAAGAAACAATACCTCTACTTGTTACCCAAGATACATAAACATGCCAGTAATCCACCAGGCCGACCCATTGTCTCTGGACATGGGTCTCTTACTGAACCGTTGTCTGAATATTTAACCCAGTATTTAAAACCATTACTTGGATTCATAAGAGCTAGGATTCAAGATACCACACAATTTTTGGACATTATTAATGACACCCAACTTGAACCCCAATGGCTATTGTGTACTTTGGACATTACCTCTCTTTATACCAATATTCCACACTGGGCAGGCTTACAAGCATTGGACTATTGGTTGGCTAGATCAGGTCTATATCAACCTGGATTCAATACATTTTTAGTATGTCTCACAGAATATGTATTGACTAGTAATGTTTTTTACTATCAAAATCAATGTTTTTGGCAAACTAAAGGTACTGATATGGGTGCGTCTTTCGCACCCATATATGCAGATCTTTTTATGGCATACATTGAGGAAATTAAGATTTATGATCATAATCATAACATCTACATGTGTGAGATGGATATTTGGCGTCGTTATCTGGATGATTGTTGGTTGGTGTGGAAAGCTGATGAATATTATCTTATGGAGTTTCTGGAATACCTCAATAACAACATATGGGGTATTGAATTCAAGTTGACCTGTCACACATCTAGGATAGTATTTATGGATGCTGAAATCACCAGAAATGAGGACAATACTCTGTCCACTAGGTTGTTCAGGAAATTTCCGGAATTTAATTCTTTATTACTTGCTACCATCTTCCACCCACAACATATCATTCAGAATATACCCAAATCCCAGTTTTTAAGAGCCAGAAGAATTTGTTCAAGCCAACAGTCCTTTTTTGAGGTTCGTGATGACCTGACCCGTAGATTTATTAATAGAGGTTATCATCCAGGTACAGTGAATGTAGCCAAATGGTGGGCTTCCAATTTAAATAGACAGGATTTACTATCATACAGAGACAAGAATCAGAATTTGGTTTTACAGCCCTTACGTCTGGTTACTACTTATGGACGAAATACACAGGGCTTCAAGAATATTATACACAGACATTGGAATGTGCTAAAGGCGGATCAGAAATTGAATTCTTTTCTTCAAGATAGATGTTCTTTTTCATTCAGAAGGGGACAGACTATTGGTTCCAAATTTAGTCATTATAAGAGGGTTGGGCTTGATTCTTTTGCTTCCACTCAGTTGTCCCTTATAGGTAAACGCATTGTAGGATGCATTCCATGTGGACATTGTTCATTTTGTACTCGTGTTTCACACACTAGGGAATTTAGTAGCAGAAATACCTCTGAGGTCTTTGATATTAAATTTTGGGCCAACTGTAACACTGAGTGGGTCATCTATTTGGTGACCTGCACTTGTTCTGCTTTCTATGTTGGACAGACCTCTAGGGCTTTTCGTCTCAGAATTTGTGAACATTTGAGTGACATTAAGAACAAACGCATTAGCAATGCATTATATAAACATAGTTTAAAACACGCATCAGCCTTTTTTAAATTTGTTACTATTGACTGCATCAAGGGTAGATGTAAAGATAAACATTATTGGCATGAATTACTTTGCTCCAAGGAGAGAAAATGGATTATAAAACTTGGAGCTTTGTTTCCACCTGGTCTTAATGACCAATTTTTAATTAAGCTTGTTGATTGGTCCTTATGTGAGTTTTTACTATATAAATGTATTTGTACTGATACTTCATCTTTTGACTATTTGAATTTCACTGAAGAAGGCTCTGTGGAGCTTAAACCGGTTTGATTGTTTTTGTAACATCAGATTCATAGGGGGATTGGTCCCTCCTATGTCAATAAATATTTTCGTATTTGGCACTTGCCAACACTTGCTGGCTTGTATGTTTTTTAGAATATTTTTGTTAACCAGACTTAAGCTTTCACCTGACATCAAGAAATTCCTCTATGAGTGCATGTTTATTGAGATATTTACAGAAATATAAAAACATATGCTTAATTAGGTCGACTTTGACCCATCAAATTTACACTTTAGCGAAACTTAGTTTCACAGGTCCAGTTTCGCGAAAGAGCATTTATCAGAAAATGCACTTTTGTGAATCTACAGTTCACCAAGGTTGTTGTTGTAGATCACTGTACAGTGGGGATAAGGGAATATTCCCTTTTTCACACTGTAGTGCGATCTCGGAGTTAGTCTATATTAGTAGTGGGGGGGAGTGGAGGGGAGCTTGCTCCACAGCATAAGTGAGTTTAGTTTTTTTTTTTTTCATTTTTGGTGAACTGTAGTTTTGCAAAAGTCCATTTTTGGATAAATACACTTTCACGAAACTGGACTCATGGAACTAAGTTTCACTAAAGTTCAATGGGTCAAAGTAGACCCGCTTAATTGTATAATTTAAAAAATAATGAATACCTCTTAAGTTGTGCAACTTACAAGGCAAATATCAAAGATAGATTTCTTAAACAAAAATATTTGTGGTTTAACTAATGTCATACAATGGTTTGTAAGTCATTCGGTTTTTGAAATACTAAGAACATATGGAAATATTGTTTATTTTCATAATTACTTACAAACAACAACTGATATATCAAGTATAATGTAATATATGTGGATGCTGACAATGAATTTCCCTGTTTCCACCATGGCATATCACACTATGCACCTCATTAACAGATAAGGCTCTACGAACATAAGAACACAAATATGAAAATATGAGTAATAAGTGACAAGCAGTGATTAATTTATCTACTTTAGCTCACATTAGATTAGTAATCTTAGTGTTATTTTGTTAATAATTCCTTGCACTTTCTAATACTACCTGTAATTAGCTGGTAAGTTGTTTAGCTAAAGAAGCCAAATCTAAAAAAGGTCTGGATATCATCAGGAGCTATGGGTGTCTGCTGAGGTCAGTAAAAAGTCTGAAACATGCATGTCCACAGCTAGTCGGGTTTGGCTTTGCTGAATGTATCCATAAAGACTTAAAAAAAAATAAAACGTCATGGGCATTCAGAAGCCATGTAGCTGAAACACTCAAAGACCTTAAGGGGACATTTGTGTCAATTATGACAAGTCACAGTTTGGTTTATATAGAAGTCTGTGTATTGTGGTTAGCTGAGAAAGAGCTATGTTATGTGGTATTTCTAACCAACTTAGTTCTCTGAGGGCTACCCAGTGATGTTTTCTATTGCTATAGTTTACTGCAAATTTGGCTATTTCATTATAACATTGTTTAAGGTTGTGCAAATGCAAATTTGGCAGTTCACAGCTTGCCTATATCCCCCTTCAGGCTGCACCTTCTTTTTCCATGAGCGCTATACCAATCAATGCAGAAGCACATTTGTGGATACCCAAATCATCTAGTTTATGCTTAAAGGAAGATAGCAAGTTGCAATAATTAACATGCAGGGGGATTTATTCCAGAGGTTTGGGAGGGGCTGCATTATAAAACTCAACTTCCTTCATGTTTTATTTGTCTATTGGCAAAAATGTATGTCCCTAGTTTTAGTAATTGTGGAGATATCGGGTGTGAAGAGAAACAGGAGGTCCAGAACACTCTGGTCTCTAAAGACAAAGATCTCCCCTCAAAAGTCTCTAAGACAGTGAATAAAGGGATACACTTTCCAGCTTCTATTGGTAGCTCAGGGACATTACGTCTATGATTATTTTGGTTAGCAACTTTGGGGTAATTTTATGACTGTGATCCTCTTATCATTCGGCACATAAAATTCTGATAGTGGCACAGGAATTGGCATAGTCATCATGTAGGTTTCATCATATGAATGAATGCCATTCCCTATTCACAATGTTTTGTACACGCAGCACACTGGATAGGCAACCTTTAATCTTCATGTGGATTTCATCATATAAATGAATGCCATTCCCCATTCACAATGTTTTGTACACGTAGCACACTAGACAGGCAACAGTTAATCTTCATGTGGATTTCATCATATAAATGAATGCCATTCCCCATTCACAATGTTTTGTACACGTAGCACACTAGACAGGCAACATTTAATCTTCATGTGGATTTTATCATATAATTATAAATGAATGCCATTCCCCATTCCCAATGTTTTGTACACAAGCAGCACACTGAATGTAAACCCCTCCCATTTTTGATTATGCAACATCTGCTCTTGGAATATGGCAGACATGCCTGCATTTGTGTTGTATATATACATGTGCGTGCATGCATGCTTCTCTGAATACCATTGACATTTACATTATAACTTCTTAATTTTCCACAATTTTTGTCCATACCTGAGTTTGTGGAATATGTCTACTGTTTTTGCGGAAATCAGTGATCAACTTAATTTTTTTTGTATCTCTTAGCATCAAGAGAAAAGTAGGACTGCATTTTCCTTTAACCCAGGATGTGGAGAATTGAGTAACAAGTTGAGTTCATGTTCAGCTAACAATATAGCTCCCCCATCCACATTTGTTCCGGATTTGCCATTGTTTGACTATACTCTATGGTTAAGAATGATGGCATCATGACCTGTATCCATTACAGAGAGATCAACTTCAGGTGTGAATCAGAAAGATCCTTAATCTGTCAGTATGAGATCTAAAAATTTGTCATTCATGATTCGATTTTTTCCAAATATTTGGATTAACACAGTCAATTAATTTTGGGGTTTATCTAGTTGACATTGAGTAGGTTTTTTAGTCACTATTAGGGTAATTAAAATCCCATATAAGAAAAGCATTTTTCAATGATTTTTAATTCATGATGTCTATAATGAAGTCCTTATCCTCAGTAGGGGACGTCAGTGATATATGAAGTACCAGGGACATTATTTGTTGTATGAGCAATTTCTAGTCGGGTTATTTTCTTGGCTTAGTTATTTTCTTTGCTGCAAGATTTTAGCAGTTCTTTTACAAATATTTGGACATTGACAACCTTCCTACTGTATATGCAGCCATGAAAGGCTGTATGCCTTGTTATTTCTGTTATGCCTTTTGGACTTTGAAAAGGGAAATTATTATATTTATTTTGGATCTTTAAAATAGGTTTAGCAGTTGTACAAATATAGGCATCTGTCAAGAACAGGAAAGCTTCTAAATGACAGTTTATTTTACAGTCTTTTATAATCCTTTTTTTCTTGCTATTTTTTCAGTAATTTGTTTTTTGTTATGCAATTTGAAGAGGTCTTAAAAACACTGACATATGCTTCCATGTTAATTGTGTGCAAGACAGAATGTCTAATCATACCAGCCCTACAAGGAAAAGATTAGCATCTAAGTGCCAGACACCTTATTTTGGGGGATGAAGGAATGTATTACCTGTCTGTTTTCTTCATCTGGAATGTAATGAGCTATGTTCTATGGATATTACTCCTGAAAATGTCAAGAAGGATGGCAGTCAGTCTTTCATTGTGGGTAGGAAAAGACTTTGTTTGTAAAAGGAGGTGAGAAACAAAACATGCATTGTGTATATATACAGGGCTTAGTACAATAGTAGCTCTCAAAATTCCAAACCATCTCTGAATCTTCAACATCACAGAACAAATTCATAGGTTCATGAGATTACAAACCTGCATTCCTGCCCAGTGGCCAACATGTTAGTCTGGTAGCAGTAAATCCTTACCCGTTATATTTTCAAAGAGCTAATGAATTCTGCCACTCTTATATAAGTTGTCAATTATTTCAGAGAACAGAAGGAAAAGTTCAGTTTTCTTACACCATTAAAATAAGAAACAATAAATGTCAAGTCAGCATGCTTATGCAATTAACTCTTTGATAGCTGAAGCTAAAGCAGAGTTCTTAATGTATCATTACTCTGTTACTTGAATATCAAACGCAATTTACCACTCCAGTGGCCGTAAATGATGCTGTAAAGTGCTTTAATGGCTAATGGTCTAGGTCTTTATTGTTATTTTTTTTTTTATTTGAGTATGCTCTAGCAAGGCGAAATCTGTTTTACAGTATCCACAAAAGCAAGCATTATACTTAAGCAGGGGATGAATTATACTTACATAAGGGCCAGTATTCAGATTTTCTAGGAGAGACCATGTTTAGCAGGAGTCACAGTTGTTTATAGTTTAGTAAGAGGGTACTTGCTCTTGTGAGACCTTTTCAGTCTAGCCAATATCCCTCAAAGGCAAGAATCAAACTCTGTACCATGTGTTTGTGAGGTAAACACCTCAACCAATATGACAATCCCTCCTCTTCCTTGTAAAGACTATTTGCATTGTCTTAAACTTTTGTTTGCTTCTTAGTTGTAGTGCATTATGTGTGAGTTGTAACTTATCTATCGGTATCCATAGATCTTTTATTATATTGACTTACTGTGGGATGGTGCTATTGGAGTATATCTGAGCTTTAAATTTTCCATGTTCAGAATTTTACAACCTGTTCTCATTAAGTGCCAGTCCATTACATTTATCCAGGTGTTTAATGTATTTAAATACTACTAGTCATCACTATCTGTATTTTCATATCACTGGCATACTTGTGCTCCCAGCAACTGCAATTGGTTGGTTAAAAAATATAGGTAACCCCAAGACGAATTCCTAGGGAACACCAGACTTAAACAATGTCCATTCAGAATAACAGTTCAGCTACCAGTCTGAAGCAAATTCACCTTCCAATCCTTTTATTATGTAATTATTGATACAGTGAGTATGCAAATGTACAATAATGGCATTGCAAGACAATGTGTCAATGACTTTAGTCAAATTAAAATACCTCCCTATTACTGGTAGCCCTGAGTCTAAAGCCATGCACAGTGATTTGTAAAAGATGATCTCATCTGTCAAGGTCAAACTTCCTTCTTGCAAACCATAGTGGCATAAATCTATAGCCATTGTGTATTTGTTATCCAATTTTATCCATGTTGGTATGATTCCATAGATGATATGTATGTATGTATATGAGCAATGTGTTTTTATGAGTAAATGTAACTCTGAAGAAGTCCAGTTTATATTTTGGATAAAAGTACTATAAACAAATTGTTTGAAACACTGCTTTGTGTGCCTTTTGATTTGCTGGCACATTTGAAGCTTTTCACTGGTTTCTATTGCAACTCTACCAAACACCTTTCAAAACATTTACCAACATCTGATGTTAGTTTTCCACTGGATCCACTCTACCAGCATTATGGATTGGCATAATATTCAATAATTGCCACTCCTTAGATGCTATACCTTTCTGTAATAGTAAGTTAAATATTGAGATAACATAGTTAATTAGGGCATATTCCCCTAAATAAATGAAGTGTCCTGACAAGTTATCTGGTCTCATACTGAAGGTTCTTTTGATTTTAGAAGGAAAAGCTTTAACCAACACTTTTTTAACTACGTAGCATAGCTTTTCTAACTGTGCATAACTAGGTGAAATTATCAATCCTGTTGAGGTATGCACATTGGTAAAACAGGAGCAAATATGTTGCAATAGTTAATAAACAGTGATCAAGGTGTTCTGAAGCAAAGTATCCACATTACTTTGTCAAGTCATGTAATTAAAGTAAGATTTCTTGTTACCCTTTAGTAGATTGTCTGTTTAAATGATAGTTTTGCCTAGACTGCAGGACTCCTTAATGTCCCTGTTACAGCACTTAATCTTTAATAAAACATTGTGCTGTTATTGTTGTTGTTATAGTATTATTATTATGATGATGATTATTATTGTTATTATTATTTTGTGCACCATGGTATTTTAATGCAATATTTATTCATAATTTACTTGAAAATGTTTTTCTTTTTTTCAAAGTTGGTGTGCAATATTCTAAAAACATTGACCATACTGCTACTGGTTTGATCACAGTTATGCATAAGGCTGAACAGGAAAAGTTTTGTATATTTTGTTTTGTAGCACTTGTGTTCATATGATTATAGTTGTGGCCATTGTAGTCTCACCAAAAAATCATTTCCTATTTTGATCAGTTCCCTAACGGTTATATTGCAGAGGCTGATTGATTGATTGATTGATTGATTGATTGATTGATTGGTTGACTGATTGATTGATGTGCCTTTGTTTATCAGAATAGTCCAACTAGGTCAAGCAAGACCATTGTTTTAGCTGAGGCTCAGAGATAAAAGCACAATAAATAAAAAACAGTTATTTGCCATTAAACAGTTTTGTTATTAAAACAAGAGTACAATAAAAGAGTTTTGTTAGGAAAATAAATACAATAAACATTTACAGGATACTTTATAAGGAATACAGAAAAAAGTAAAGATAATTGCAACTGCATAATCCCCCACCATCCCCCACTCTGGAATTATAGATAAGCTCACTAAACTAGGTATAAATCCCTATGTCACAAGATGGGTTGCCAACTGGCTCACGGACAGAACCAACACTGTGAAAGTAGCAGACTCCAAATTTGACTTTAGACCAGTGACAAGTGGAGTACCACAGGGTTCAGTCCTGGGTCCTCTCCTGTTTGGTATCTACTTCTCTGAAGTACAGGCTAACACAGAAGGTATTTGGCTAACAAAGTTTGCAGATGACTGCAAACCAGGAGCCATAATCGAAACTCCTAACGATGTGGACATACTACAAAAGGGCCTCATTGAGAGAGATGCCTAGTGTCAAAGCCATGGCCTGAAGCTCAATGCCAAAAAGTGTATTGTCATCCCCTTTGGTAAAAACTCTGTACCCATGAACTACCACATAAGTGGTAGTCTACTTAACGCCAAAAGTGTGATAAGAGACCTTGGGACACAGGTGGACAGTAGTCTCTCCTTTGATAATCTCATCGCCACAGTGGTCAGGAAATCCTTCTACGTGGCTCACCTCATCACAAAAGGTTTCTCATCCAGAGAAAAAGAGGTCATTGTTCCCCTCTACTCATCACTCATTAGACCCATTATAGAGTACAATGCCCCTTTTGGTATGTACCTTACAAGGCATCTACAACAACTGGAAAGGCTACAGAAATACCTCACAAAGAGGATTACTGGCCTCAAACAGATGCCCTCTGCACAAACAATAAGGAAACAAGCCACCGCCGGCTTTACCATAAAGGGTATATCCTGTGGCTAAAAATTATTGCAGCTTGCCAGAAAATCCAAAAAAACTTCGTATTATTGCACAAATGTCCAGCCACTCGTAGATAAAAACAAGAATTTAATGAACAGTAAAGGACACATACAGCAAACTGGGATTGAGCGCGCTTTCATCTGTTGATACCAGACTTCATCAGAATCCATATTTGTTAGCTGTTACATGCCTTAAATACTTGAGTAAAACAATTAAATATTCAATCAGTCAATTAGTCCTAAGCAAGTTATTGTTTCAAATGAAATCAATTCTTTTTAAGACAGTTTTTAAAACCATGTTTTTTAAAAAAACTTTATAATATTATCATAAAAAACGATGTGTGCAGGTGCCCCCCAATAAGTTATATACACACTCATAAACATGCACGAGTACAAATACCTGCACAGTTATTTTGGATTTTCTGGCAAGTTGCAATAATTTTTAGCCACAGGATATACCCTTTATGGTAAAGCCGGCGGTGGCTCATTTCCTTATTGTTTGTGCTTTTTCTATGTGAAGGAGTTGTGGTTGTAGATGCCCTACGCAGACCGTCTCAAAAAACTCTAGCTTTACTCCATCACATGTCGCCTACTCAGAGGTGATCTCTGCCTAACATACAAAGCTATGTCAAACCCAGAGCTGTTGGACATGCTCCACTTAAAGAAATCCCAGTCCCTCCGAGCTACATGCTCTAGGGACCTAAACCTTGTCACCACAATAAACAGAACATGCTGGAGGGATAGATTCCTGTCCCAGAGACTTCCCATACTCTGGAACACACTACCTATCTATGTCAAACAGAGCTCCTCATTAGCACTCTTCAAGAAAAATCTTGATGATTGGATGGGAAATAGGAAATTCACCCTGGGGATCACGTCTGTGGCTCTGCTCGACAGGGGCACAGGAAAATAATTTTCTTGGGTGGCGAAAGCCAGGGTACCTTTTTGGCTTGGCTTATATAGGCCCTAGGGTAACAGCCTAGTACCTACCTATGAACCTAAAATATCATGCAGGAAAGAGCTAACAGCAGTGATTCATCTTTAGTCAAAATAAGTATTGAAACAAAAACAAAGGAAATAACTGTGAGTATAATAATATACAGGATTCATTACAAAAATTACTTAAAAAACATAAATGCAGTTATGATGAAGGTATAGCAAACAAAGGGATGTACACAGATTTTGCAAACAGGAAGTTAGAGTAAGGGAAAAGAAAGAGGTTGGATGAACAATTGACTAACCTGGAATGGGGTGCAGGGGCAGTTGCAGGAGTTGAGAAAGTGGTTTCTGAGTTTTTCTTTTAAACGAAGAGGATTTTTTTTTGAATAATTTTTTTATTGAAAATTTATATAAAATGCACAATAAAATTCCAAGTATCAACACATACTGATGTTACTGATTTCTTCAATTACAGAGATTTCTAATTAGAAAAGCACTCCATATGATAACATTGCATAGATATATCAGCAATATATTCTGTTAAAAATGTTACTGTGTATACCACAATTAAATGATCAATGTGTATATGAAAAATATAGTATACAAATATAAACATCATTTTATAAGAGGACAGAGAAAAACCTGCAACAAAGAAGGAATAAGACAGACAGAAAGAAAAAACTCATTTATATAATATTACCAAGGAAACCAGAATCATGTGTAATGAGAAAGTTAGATAAAATAAGCAAAAAACATAAAAGCTGGTGGATAAAACTTATCATGCCAAAATAATATCTATAATTTAAAACAAGCCAATTAAAAAATATACAGTCTCTTCTAGGATAAAGAAGCAAACAGCTCCTTACATTGATCCCATTTGGCATAAAAATGGGCTACTTTACTTTTCTTAATTGCCAAAGATTCTTCTGCATTACACATTTCTTTCAATATTTACCAGCAGGAGGAGATAGTAGGTGCAATGAGTGATTTCTAGCATCTAGTGATAGCTTTTCTTTTCTTTTTTTCTGCAAGAATCAGCAACTGCAACATCACTAGGGATGTCTGGCCCTGCAGGACTGACCCATATACCACTAACCACTTTTTTTCTAGATCTCCCAAAAGGGTAGACTCTAGTAACCTTATCCCAAAATTCTGTCCAGAAAGCATACAATCGAGGATAGTTCCAGGAAAGATGCTACCAAGTTATATCAAACTGAACATCTTGATACCTCCAACAAATGTGAGAGTAGTCAGATATCCTCTTAGACAGCATGTCTGGAGTGAGAAAAAGATGATGCAAACACCATCAAGAATCTTCTATTTCTTGTGGCATTTAAACCCCGCGTTTGAGCTGCTTTAGGTTTGTTTGCACATTGCGCACCATAGTTACACTTTTTTAACCCATTGCAAGGTATTCCAGCTGCAAATTTTCCCTTAGTAGCACTACTGTGATCACCTATTAGTACACATATTAGACCTTCCACCCTTTACCCCATTAGGTCTCTCTGGCCTCTTTCCCCTCAGATTCTGACAAATATGGATGGATAATTTTCCTGCGGTTTCTCCTACCACTCTGGTTGATATGTGCATCCTGAGACAGTGTAGCAACTACCTCATGTACATAGATGACCTTCTACTACTACCACCTAGGAACACAATTTGTGAGAGATGCAATTACATTAAGAACTTAGAGTCTATGCTCTCTCCCGCACAAGTCAGTATATCTGGCACTGAGAACATTGTCAACACAAGCACCATACCTCAAACACAACCCATACCTACATAACATGGGTCCCCTACTTATGGTCGACATTTCACAACGTCAAAGACTATATGGCCAAGACCATATGATCTACATTTGAAATGCTGACCATGCGGAACCAGCATCTCCGTTCAGTGCGGAATGGAAAGATTTCCATTTCCGCACTGTAGTGTGATTTCGGAGTTGGTATATTTAAGTTATGGGGGTGCAGGGGGCATAGCCCCCCTGCTAGCATTTAAAAAGTAGGTTTGGTTGGGAAGGTGGCCTGATGATTAAGGTGTTTGCCTTAAAAACATGAGGTGCAGGGTTTGAGTCTCACAAATGATAATTGGCTAGGCTTAAAATGTCTCACAAGGGCAGTTAGCCTAGTACTAACCTATGAACCTATGTTGTGTGTTTTATTTTTTTTTTAGATGTTCGAAATTTTAGGAGTCAAACATATGGTCTCGGCCATATGGGTTTTGGTTTTCTAAAATTTCAAACATTTATAGTAGACCCCATAACACACGCCCACATATGCGGAGGTCCTCAAATAAAATATACCCAAACAAAAGAGACCTCCGAGGCAAAAACACATGTGAACTCCACAGCCCACCACAACACATAACATGCCTAGTCCACACACCTATGCCTCACAGCCACTAATGCCTAACCATAAACCCAACATATTAGTCATAGGAGACTCCATTGTGAGACACACAGATGTGCCCCTCACAAGGCTGGATAAGGAGAAAGTCACAGTTAGCTGTTTGGCAGGTGCCAGAATCCACCATATCACATACGCACTCAAGTCTCTCAACAACAGGTACTGTTATTACTCTGTCATAGTCCATGTTAGTGTGAATGACTTGAGACATACCTCCATGGACTATATGAAGAGAGACATGATCGAGCTCACTGAATATGTGTCCCAGGCAGGCATGTCCCTAGCCTTAAGCAGCATTCTACCGTCACCTAGAATGAAGCTTCAATTACAAACAGAAAATGATTGACTTTAACAACTGGTTTGTTTCTGGTGTCTTTCCAAGGGAATCCAGTACCTGACAGCCTGGGAATACATGATCGACAGACCACAATGCTTTGCCAGAGATGCCCTGCATCTGTCTCCCTTGGGCTTCAGGCTTCTGCCAAAGGCTCTTACCTCCCCCATAGTGCCTTTTTTAGGCAATGCCATGAGGTCAGAACTACCAACATGAACATTTCATCAAAACACAAATTAATGATCATGCTGCTAATAGCTAGGAGTTTAAACATGAAACTGCACTCATTGCAACCATTCTTAACTCTGGAAGATGCTGACATTTGTGCAGTCACAGAAACCTGTTTCAAAGCTGCAGAGACCACCCCATCCATACCAGGTTACTTATCCTATCATACAGTCAGACCCCAAACTGTGGGCAGCAAAGCAAAAGGAGGTGGAGTTTCAATATCTATTAAAGACATACACACCTCCAGGCTGGTTAAACAGTATAACACACAGGAGACACCAGGTGCATTTAACCATTGACAAGACCCCTATTCAAATCATAGCTAGCTACAGGTCCCAAACTTTGACTCAAGATGCCCAAGCCATCTACCTGTATATCTTTGAATCTATCAAGACTCAAGCCTTTACCCTGACCCTGAGCAACTTTAACTATCCAACCATAGACTGGAGGAACTACTCATTTCAAAAAACAAATGCCCAGAGATTCCTTGATTTTGTCAATGCAAACGCCTTGGACCAACTGGTCGACACCCCCACAAGAGGTGATAATATCTTGAACATGGTATTAACTAACATGAGTAACCACTGCAGCACCCCTACAGTGTCATTCTCCCTGGTAAGATCTGACCACAAAGCGGTCACTTTCTAGGTCACCACCTCCCCTGCCCCCCCCCCCCCATTAGGGTCAAACAAAAAAATGTCTTCAAAGCTGATTACAACCTCCTGAGGTAAGGGATAAACAGCTTCACAGCCCCCTCCTCCTCCGTAGGAACTGGCACAAATGTCCAAACCTACACCAAAGTACTATACAAGCATTAATATAGCTGCATGGAATCAACAATACCCGACAGGGCAAAATTCTCCTTCTCAAGGAAGAGTAAACCTGTCTGGTGGACATCAGCATTAAATAAACTCTATAATAAAAGGAAAAAATGCTGTCCAGGACCAAGAAGAAGCAGGTGCTTAATTGGAAGCAATCTCTCCTTAGCCTGAACAAGCAAATAAGAGCAGTAGTGAAATCCTCCAAACCAAACTTCAAGTTCAAACTGGCCACATCTACTAAAGACAATTATAAGGCCTTCTTCGCAAATGTCCACAGTCTCAAAGGAAGCACCCAGATCTGCTCAGAACTGGTGGTCAAGGACACCACATGCACAGTTGCCTTAGATATATCCAACCTGCTGGCAGATAGATTCAGCAAAAACTTCACCCCTCTGTCCTCTTTATCAGTAAATCAGGACATCCCTAGCATCTGTCCCCCTCCCCTTATCTCTAGAGTGCAAGTCATCACTGCCCTCTCAAAGGCAAAAATACAGCCTCCATGGGACCCAATAATATCCCAGTCTGCATCCTACATGAACTCAGGCAGGGACTTGCAGCACCATTAGGCACCCTATTCAACCAAAGTCTGAGTACCGGCTTCATCTCAGCTGAGTGGAGGACAGCCACTGTCATCCCTTTGCATAAAGGTGAAGCATCCACCAATCCAGGAAATTATAGACCTACCTAGTCTGATCTGCACGGCCATGGATCTCATTAACAAGGACAATGGGAACCTCCCAACACTCAATCCAACACAGTTTGGTTTTGACAAGGGGAGGTCATGCCTGTTAAATATGGTTGAGTTTTCTGAGACAGTCACGAAAGCCATGGACAAGGGAAAGATGGAGCACACCACCTACCTTGACCTGGCCAAAGCCTTCGATACTATTCCCCACTCGGGTATAATATATAAACTCTTTCAACTAGGCATCAATCCATATATTACCAGATAGATAACAAACTGGCTTACTGATAGAACCCACCTAGTCAAAATAGGGGAAGCCACTTCAAGCAGTAGACCCATAACAAGCGGTGTACCCCAGGGATTGGTCTTGGGGCCTCTGTTGTTTGGGATATACTTTTCTAATGTGTAGGCCAAAACTAGTGGGTTATGGCTGGCTAAGTTTGCAGATGACTGCAACCTGGGTGCTGTCTTCAATTCTCCTAGTGATGTGGACCTCCACCCAAATGACTGGTGCCAGAAACATGGTCTCAAACTGAATGCCAAAAATGCATCATCATCCCCTTTGTGGAGAGTGACATCCCCAGAAATTATCACATTAATAACAAGATCCTAAGCACGCTATCAGTCATGAAGGACTTGGGCACCCAGGTTGATAGCAAACTGACTTTTGACCACCATATTGCCTCTATTGTACAGAAAGCTTTCTACATGGCCCACCTCATCAGTAAAGGTATCTCGTCCAGGGACAAGGAGATCATAACATCCCTGTATTTTTCCTTTATAAGACCCATTATTGAGTAAAACACCCCTTTCGGCACATACCTCACAAAGCACATGTAGCACCTGGAGAGACCACAGAGGTTCCTCACCAGGAAAATCCAGGGTCTCAAACATCTACTAAGACATTTAATCCTGAGAAATATAAACTTTCTCTCTAATTCTACCAATGTCTTGAGGTTATTGTTAGTTTATAGCTAAAAAGTAAAAATAAGGCCTCCATCTCACCATGACTTCCATGTGAACTTCATCCAGGCCCCTTGAAACTAGGATGAGAATCATAAGTGGATTTCAAGAGCCATGCTGTGCCTGACTGATCTATCTTTCTAAAAAGGGAGGTTGCGGCTTTATATTTGGTATTTAGATATTGACATCTTCCAATCAACTGAAGCTTCCTTTATCAGCCCATAGCCATCATAAATAAAAGAAAATATTTTACAGGGCAAAAGATGATTTTGAAGTTTTCTGACAGCAGAAGGGTTTGATTCGAAATTTAATAGTGTATTCTGACTAGAAGGAGTCTCTATGTTAATTATGTTGCCCTAGCCTGCAAGGCTAGGAATTAGTCTGCAGAGCGGAATTGTCTAATTAGGAGTTAGTCTGGTATAACTGGAGGACTGGACATTTTGTCAATTGGTGTAGAATTGATTGGGATACTTTCAGGTGGGTGTAACAAAGGTAATGAGACATCTCTCTCCATCCTATTTTGATTAATGCAATACAATTGTGAGTTATTCTGGGAAGATTTTTCGCAAATTTTGCTATTGTATTATGGCATTATTCTAGCTGGTTTAGCTGAGCGACTTGCATGTTAGTGAAAATAGAAGTTGCATAGAGGAGCCTGGGTAAGAGATATTCAATTGCTGTTGCAGGACAGGCATGCTCTGAGAGATAGGTTCTGATTCAATACAGACTACCTAGTTATTGGTGCATTTCCTTAATAAGATTTTGTATATGCATGTCAGATTTAAGGTTATTGTCCAGATTGATGTCATGTTCTTTGGAACTGATAACTCCATAAAGAGTACAAATTTTGCAGATGAAATTGTAAAATGAGTGCATTTGGTAGGATAAGATTTAGGTAGGAAGAGCATAGCTTTATTTATTTATTTTGTATGTTTATTAAAGTAGTGCACTGATCAGTACTGACCGATATCAGGCCCAAACTGGGTGAAATACAAAACATTTCACAAACAAAAAAAATACAAATGTAAGATACTGTATTATTTATTTAGTCATTCATGCATCTATTTATTTGCACTGAGGTTGCTCTGTTGGAGTCAATGTTCAACAGATGAGTAGGATTCCTGAGTCTGAGCTTAAAGGTCTTTAAGGTGTGTGGGGGGGGCAGCAGGTAAGAGTTGAGTCAGCATAATGGATAAAGTTGGAAGGACCAGAGGTTATGTACATTTTGTTGATGAATATATTAAAGAACAGTGACCCAAGCCTTGGGGCTCACCATCAGTACCTAGGAGAAAGGAGGAGTGTGCTGTCTGACACTTAACGTGTTATTCGATTACTTAGTATCTATGAAACCACTTTAATCTAAAGTTGAAAAGACTGATATCAGAAAGAGATGGCATGAGAAACTATGTCAAGTGCCTTACTGAGGTCTAGAAAATGACTTGAAATGAATATGCCATTATTCATGATGTAGGTTGGTAGTATTTAAGAAGGATAGCAATGCAGTTATGATTTGGTGAGTAGACTATGCTCTAGAATTTACTATATATATATATATATATATATATATATATATATATATATATATATGCAAAGAGAGTACACATCTTTCTAGTATTTAGATACGATTATGGAGTATGCCCGTGGGTTTGAAATCAGAGAAAGGATATAAGCTTGTTACCAGATCTTTGGAAGATGGAATTTTAATATGGACCTATGGATGAGAATAAAGATGGGGAAAGCTGGGGCTAGAACAGCTACTTTAAGGAATTCTGCTAGTAGATTTGCTGCCATAGCATAGTTAGATAATAGAGATTTTGGTCAGAAGCCCAGGACTAGTAGATAAAATCAAGTCCAAGATATTAATTCAAGAAGGAAAGGTTACCAGATGAATAAAACTATTAAGAGCCATTTGGTCAAAGAATTCTTCTTCAGAATGTGCTGATCTGTTATAATAGTACCATTCAATATGTGAGTAGTTAAAGGCATCCAGTGCTACAGTGAGACAATAGTCAATAAGTGCAGTTGAATTGTTTAAAAAATAGTAACACTGCCCGATGTTCATAATCGTCGGACAATATCAGACCATGAGTTTGATGGATTTCAGGCTGCCAGCAACTTCAAGAACCATAGTCTGCAAATCATAATATCTGCTAATAAATCTAACCATTAAGAGATTAAAAAGAACATAGCCAAACCATATCTATTTGTTGCAGGGTATGGACACTCAGATTTATTATATGTAATAAGTAATATGTGATAACTAAAATATGACACTTTTTTAAATAATCTATTGCTCTAAGTTTATCTCATTGATTGTTCTGGCTTATTGCACTGGTATAATATATCTATGGTGTTATTACGTTTTGTATATCTGAATTCAGTTGCAGGTGATCACTTGCTGCCTATAAAATGTTTTATGCAAATATAATATTTGTATGAAATAATATTTCTTCCTTTGCAATTTAAATGCAGGCTGTCACAAGCAAAGAAATTACAGCCATATTGACTTTCTTCCCAATGTGAAATGACATTGGACCCTTTTTTGAAGCAAAGACAGTACAACCAGTTGATAAAGTACCTTCTCTTTGTATGTTGATAATCTAGGAGTCTGAAAATGGGATGATTTCAGTAAATGCTATTTCATCACCCTTTTATTTGCATTTTTACAACATTTTTCTGCTGCCCTGATTATATGAGTCAGAGGAATAAAATATATCATTTACATATGCATGAAAAACTATTATTTCAAAAATTATATTTACAGTTTGCCTGTCCAGCACTGAAACCATCTTCAGACTTTCAAGACTGGAGTTTGTTATCTTATGTCTAGTTATAAAAGATAGGACTCTAATAGTCCGTTTGATAAATGAGTCACTAAGCACTAATACTTCCATTCTTTCAGGTGTGGCTTCTTGGAGTACTGTTGACTGATCTCTAAGGAAGCATGGTGCTGAAACCGTAGTACCCAGGGCACTACTCAAGTTTTCTTTTCTTTTCTTAGAATGATCATTCAATCTCTACCTTTGACCTGTATCACCATATGTTATTCTTTTGTTTGTCTTTCCTCATCTGAACGTTCATGTTTATCACTGCCTACACTAATGTGCATGAACAAATTATTTGATGTTCATGTTGAAATCAGATCACCATGATGATCTGTCAAATCAGGGATAGATTGGTCATGCCTGTCCATATCCTAAAGGGGTCTTTACATGAAATGAACTAGGCAGTGTTGTAGATGGTAGCTATTGTGATTTGACTGTGCACCTGACAAGATGCATGTGCTCCTGTATTATATGGCAGTGTGTAGAACTGTGTCAAAAATAAATGCAGTGAATTATACGCACACATCCTTGTGTCCCAAGAGTCTGATGTCCTGAAATATAGCATAGAGCATGACAATATTATACCTGAGTTTCTTTTTCTGGAAAATTTGGATAGTAGGAGACAGCTGGAACAGAAAGTTTCTCATCTTGTTAAAATAGTGTTGTATTCTCAAGTCAGTACCAGGTATACCATATTAAGTATATTATGTACTGCCTCATATATGCATACATGCACATATTTATTTCTACACTCACAAGTACTTGTGTGAGTGCATTTTTGTGCATGTGCACATTGTGTGGGGTCGCATGCATTCATGGGTCTGTGTGTGAATGATAACCTGAAAGGTGCTATACAAAAGAAACAATTTAACAATGACATTTGTAATGTTGACTTTGACAAAACTGAAGAGTTTGTATGCATTAGCAAGAAAAAGAGCAGTAGGGGAAAGGTGAATTTGTCATTTCAGTCTTCTTCTTTTGGCTTTTTCCTGGTTAGGGGTCACCACAGCAAATCACCTGTCCGCTCATGATTGGCAGTGGAGTTTTACAGTGTTGAGTTGCCAGCCTGGTGCCCAACCTTCCATAGAAGGCACACACATGCACCTAGGGTCAATTTAGAGTGTCCAATCCACCTACAGCATGTCTTTGGGATGTGGGAGGAAACCGGAGCACCTGAAGGAAACCCACATGACCACAGGGAGGACATGCAGACTCTGCACAGAAGGCACCCTAGCCGAGAATTGAACTGGAGAATCTCTTGCTTTGAGGTGGCAACACTAACCACTGCACCACCATGGCCGCCTTGAATTTGTCATTTCAGTAGTTACAGATATTTGCGTATTTCAGTAGTTACAGATATTTGCGTAAAGCAAATACTGCAATCAAGACAAAGTTGTTTAACAAAAGCTTTCTCAGAAGATGTGCTGAGGAAGGATAAAAAGAAATAAAACTGTGGAACATGGCAAAAAACATTTAACAGTGCAAGTGAAAGGAAGTAAAACAGTCAGAGTACCAATGGTCAAAATTAAACAAAGGTTAGACAAGACTACAAAGGAGTGGAAAGCAATGTTTGCAGATAGATTCAGAAGGAAAACAGAATTAAAATGAACTGGCTAGAGAATGATAGAGGAAAGCCAAAACTACTAAGTAAATATCTTTGTTCAGCATTCACTAAGGAAGAAAGTGACTAAGACGTACCACAAACAATCATCAGAAACTCTGGTCAGATTAAATTCCATCAAATTTACAGAAAGAAGAAAAAAAAAACTTGTAAAATACAAAGTAAAGAAAACAATTATATCTACTTGTATTTATTCTTGAATTTAAAAACAGTTAAGGAGAAAATGGTCACTAATGCCTATGACTTTTAACAAATCATCTGAAAATAGTGCAGCACTGACTACTAGAGGGGAAATGCGACCCCCCTTCATAAAAATGGATGAAAATGTCTGTTTAGACCTGACTATTACCAAGAATGTTGTGCCCCTAATGAGGAATGTCTTTGACTATTATAGCTGTATATAAAGGACTGTACCTCCAAAATGCCTAGCATATTGCCATGAGCATTTTAGGTGAATTATACAGGAGCACTTAAATATAAAGTGTCCTCAGTCTATTCTCCTTGAATTTTAAAAGGAAAATTGTTTATTAAGATATAGATTTTTAAAAAGCATTCTAGTCTTCATTTTGTGGAGAAATACAATGTTCAGTGTTCATAAAGAGATTTAGAAAACTCCTATGGTCCATGGAATATCTGGGACACATAAATAATAGAAATGTACTGTCTGCTGTTGTGCTCTCTCTCTCTCTCTCTCTCTCTCTATATATATATATATATATATATATATATATATATATATTTATATATACACACACACTCTTGGTGCACTGGAGTATATAGGAACATGGTGCACTGAAGTGACATATAGTGAATTGGAGTGTATAGGACTATAGCACACTGAAATGATGTATAATGAATTAGTGTATATAGGAACATGGTGGGCTGAAGTGGTAAAAAAATTAGCTGGATTATATACAATCCAGGGCCAGATCCAGCACAAGATGACCTAGACAGCTGTCTAAGGCCTGCTGCTGGCTAGGGGGACTGGATTGGTCTTAAAAATATCCTGATTTCCCACTCCACCTTTTCAGCATCAGCCCAGAATTGCTAGCAGCCACATTAGCCTGGAAGTAGATGGCATAGATGCCATTTCAGCATCAGTCCATTAGTATCTTTTCAGCTCTGAATGGGTGATTTGTGTGCCTTTTCAGTGCTTTAGCCTCACTTGCACAGACTAGTGGATGCCTTCAGTACTCCTTATAGGGTGCCAAGAAACTGCTTCTTTTGGAGATAATAGCCTTTTCAGTGCTTTACTCCCAAGAGCACAAAATTAGTAAATGTTTCCAGCTCTTCTTTTGGAGAAGACAAGCTACAGAAAAAAATTATTTTAGAGATGATAGGCTGCAGCTTTTGATGACAGTAGCTAGATGAGCAGGATATGAAAAATGAGACATTCACCTTGTAGTCAAATATGTGTGTGTGCATCTGTCTGTCTGCGTTCCCCCCTCTAATATTTCCCAAGGAAGATTTTCCAGGGTATATTCTCCCCTTCCAAGGATGATTCCACAAAATGAGTTCCCCAGGATGGATTACAGAAAACTGTTGCTCCTCCAGGATGATTACCACAAACAATTTCTGGTAAATTACAGTGCTGTGATTATTCTTGCTCAGAAAAAGAGTGCCTACCTTAAGTCTCACTGTCTAGTTAGGGGAGGAGCTACAAAGAGCCAAACCCTGTACCCTTGACTAAAGGAAGCAACTCATTAAGAGCCTTTGTTGACTGCACTAACTGCTAGATCCTCTTTACCTCTTCATTTCTAATAAATCAATGAGGATAACAGTCAGTAATGCTTGTCCTTAGTGTTTCATAGGTGTTGTTCAGGAAATGCATTTCAAATTGATTAGCGCTGTCTGGCAGTTAAAGCTCCTTTGCTATTAGCAAACTGATTTCTATACTCAAAATTACAGGGTTTGAATCCTTCCATTTCTATTTGCTTACTCTGTGACTTTGAGCAAGTCACTCAGACAGTGTTTCTGCTCATCCCTGAAAACGGACACTTTGTACTGTGGGTTTACCTGGTTAGTAAATAAATAAAGGAAATGGTATTTAAAAGATGGTCTTTTGAGAGGTATGTTTGCCCATTTCTGGTAAAATGTGTGGTTTCTGACAAATTGTGGACTGCAGTCATTAAATAATAAAAGGCATGAGTTTCACACTTTGTATTCTTCAAAAAATGATTGATAATGCAAAATGTTGTATTCTAGAAAATTTCTAACTATATGAGATAAACTTTCAAAACTTGCTCATGATTTTGGGGTCTTTGTCTTTGATTTGAACTAAGAAGTTGAGAGAGTAGAGGTGGTTGCAATGTGCGTCACTGTTTGGTTCTGACAACAACAAGCCAAGATAAATTTTTAGACCATTACTTATGGATGTATTCATTCACTTGTTCTCAGAAATCTGAGGTATACAGTTATGCAAATGGTTGTAACTGATGGTTTTTTATGTATAAATATTTGGTTCTTGCAATCCACAGTAGTTATGGTGTAAAGTGAGAAATTGATTGTAGTAAATTGAATTGTCATGATGTGAGCAGTGCTCTTTGGGTACGTCTTTTTTTTTTTTTTGACTGTTGACAATGTCTTTGTTATTTGGCTGTTAGTAAAGTGGACACTTTGAAGTCTATGAGTTTAATGCTATTTTTACTGTGATTAAATTTTTGATGTTTTTTACAGGCACGCGGGTTTGAAAAGCACTGTGTAGATAGGAAAGGCTTTGAGTTACTTCAGTAGTACATGGTTTGATAACCTCAGGCTTCATTTGCCTGCTGTGTGACTCTGACCAAGTTATTTCATCAGACAGTGCGTCTACACTGGACTACACAAGACAGTTCAGCAGAGAATAATAATCTCCTTTATTACAAGAGAAAGCACATACGTATGCAAGACACCAGGCAAATCATAAATTTGTCTCCCCAAATTACAAAAATCAATACTCTTTACACTTTTCCCCGATTAGAAGCAATATTGCTGTAACAATTATAAGAACTGCCATGACAGATTAGAAATGAGCACTATAGCATTCATTTTTGCTAAGATCTCTTGACTGCTAGTTTATGACATTCCATATTAGGCACATATTCAAGATTCCATAATGGAACATTCTTCTCAGAACAAATTTTACACTTCTCTAACCCTGTCAGTATGTGCTAATATTAAGCAGACAGCAAGCTAGCAGATACATACTGAAGGACATTCTGAATGTTCATTCTTGCTGTGAAAGCATATTAGAAATGAAATGCACACACAAAAATGTTCCCTTCTCTAGACTTCTTAACTATCACAAAATACACACACACACACACACACACACACACACACACACACACACACACACACACACGCAAGCCAGCACACATGCATACACACACTGTGCTTGCCAGTCTAAATCCATGATCAAACTGTGATCAAATTACAGGTGTGGTCATTTGCTTTCATGCTCATCATTCATAGACTAGCCCTTCCCACCTTCAATTACCATAATTTTACAGACTAACAAAAAATCTGCCTATACTAATGTATTCAGTTTATTTCATACTTTCTGTCTAGGTAGACCTGTGATATCTGTTAACAAGTGAAAGAAATTTTGCACAAGATAAGATATTTCAGCTTGTTTGAAATACACACAGTTTCCCAGACAGTTCAGGTCCATGATCATTTAAATGCAATCAAATGACAGCAAGCCTGTTGTTTTCAAACACAACTGCCAATACCCATGTATTGATCTGGGTACATCTCTGAGATTTCATTGCACTCAAGTGAAAGTCATTTTGACCATTGTAATGTATTTCAGCATGTTTCTCTCTCTCATTGTACACACACACACACACACACACACACACACACACACACACACACACACACACACACACGCGCGCATGCAATGATCAGCTGAAAGACATTTTACCCATACAATGTATTTACCTTGTTTCACATGTACACACTCCCTCTCCACCCATCATCATTTAAGTATAATCACCCTGAGGCTGGTACCTGGAATTAGCTTTTGAGCAGGTGAGTTTAGATTTTGACTGTCTAGCTGTAATCATGTTAAAGACACTCTACCCATAGTAATATATTCATACATACATGCAAGCACAAACCTTGCCTGCTGATGATCATTTAACTTTGATTAAGTAGGCAGCTGCTTTCCTACACAAATACCCACCTGTACTAAACTATTAACATTTGATTGGGTACATCTCTAGTGTCTGACTACTAAAAAAATTCAGCCCAAAAGCACAGGTGGTCCAATCAAACTGATTCAATGTACTAAGGTGAGACATCTGAGACCTAAGCTATAGCATCTGTTCAGATAAATGGTGTCAGAAAATGAAGCACTGTTACCAGGTTAGCAGCTATAAGGGCTGGTAAAACTTCCATTTTTCCAAAGTCTCTACAATTGTCAGTGTGCCAAAATGTCAAATGATTATCTCTGAAAGGCTTTGTAAAGTAATACTGTCATTGACAGCTTCCAGCAACAGTAGCGGTACACTTTTTGAGCAGTATTGTAAAGCTCAAAACATTTTTAATCTACATGAACAGGTCACTGAAACCTCTAAAAAGAAATAACATCAGTTCATTATTTGATAAAAGAAAACAAGGGATTAGCAATAAATTACCATAGCAAGGATGTTGAATCTCTTAAGAAAAAAGATGAGTGTTATGACACATCAAAGAATATGTAGTTGTTAAGGTATGCAGGTGTTTTAAAGTTTTGAATAGCCTGACTACAAAGACACCCTGGTTAAGCTATTTAGATTTCTAAGTAAACATGCATTAATGGCTTTTGAATGAATATCTGTGTCCTCAAAGTCATCAGTCTATACAGAAGACTTTAAAAAGAAGCAGTAGCCATATACCATTTAATGCCGTGTGTCACATAAAGCTCTAGATTATAGAAAGAAGTCAGTTTGGTCTTCTGCAGCTCCTCCCCTCTTTTCACCAATACTCTTCCATACCTCCCCTCTCAGTCTCCTCCCAAAATTTATAACTCACATATCTAGTAACTAGCCATCCACAACATACCTTCCCTCAATATCCTATCCCACTATGCTCTTAAAAGCCATATCCTTCTGTACTCATCCAGTACTGTTCCTCACCATATCCTATATCTACTATCTGACCCTGCCAACTAACTATAACCACACTCCATCCTTTCATACTACTAACCATCTTAACCTACCTGTCATACATTCACACTTCCCAATCTCTCCATGCCTATACCCCATAAAACACCATCTTTTCTGCTATTATAAACTTATTACTCCTCAAAACGATCCTAACCCTACAACAACTACCTTAAATCTAGCTAAACTCAACCCTGTCTCTAAGCAGACAAAGTACCTACCCAATCTAATACTATATCTGACTTCTATTCTTTTATCAGGAGACATACATCCCAACCCAGGCCCATCCTCATCCCCTCCAATGGATAAATCCATACTACTCACCTCCTTAAATGCCCAAAGTGTCTTTTGGCTTTTCCCGGTTAGGGTTCGCCACAGCGGAACTCCGGTCCGCTAATGATTGGCAGTAGAGTTTTACGTGCTGGCTTGCCGGGCCTAACGCACAACCTTCAATGAATGAACCCCCACTTATGCATGTCGTCACACAGAAGACGCTCTGAGAATAGAACAGGCAATGTCTAACTGTGAGGTGACAATGCTACCGCAGCACCACCACTGCAGTACAAATCCCTAATCTGCATGCCTGGCTTACATATAACAAACCAGACTTTTTGTCCATCTCTGAAACTTGGTTAAAACCTCATATAAAAGATTTCAAAATAATTCCACCCAACTACTCTATAATCAGAAAAGATAGAACAAACAAAAAAGGTGGTGGAGTAGCCCTTTTATACCTATCCTCCTTAACAGTTACCCCTTATAACAAGCCAATCCCCCAATTCAATAATGCAGAACTACTCCTGGCACTGTTCCAAGTAAATAAACACAAACACATATGCATAGCCTCCCTCTACATCCCCCCAGGCAACAATATTTCTACACTAGAAGATATCCTCTCCTGGCTTTCCAATAACATTAACAATGAAATTATACTTATGGGTGACATGAATATTAATTGGTCTGCAATACAGTCTCCCACAAATCCACTCAACATTAATCTTTACAACTTTTCTCAACTGATCAACTCCATAACTCGGCCCTCAAAAAACCACACCAGTGATAGTACCCTAGACTGGATATTAGTCTCCCACCCTCATTACATGTCAAATAGTGGCACCCTGCCTGATTCCCTTAGTGACCACTTGCCCACATTCACACACAAACTAACTTCACCCCTACATCTTACTCACAATTTTATTACTACTCGCTGTCAAAAAAACTTTAACCCCACTACCTTTTCCAACTCTCTAAAAGCAGTCAGCTGGTAGACCCTAAAAACTCTACCCCTGGAACAGGCTGTCGCCCACTTTAACTCAACTTTTCTAAACCTCTTAGAACAACAAGCCCCCATAAAAACAAAAAGAATAAAAAACAAAACTGCCCCTTGGCTAACAAAAAAACACACTAATAACTATGCACCTTAGATATAAGGCATGGTCATCATATCAGAAACATAGGACTCCCCTAGCCCATAACAAATACAAAACACTCAGAAACAAAGTAAAAAAAAACGTATCATCTCCAATAGACAAAATTACTTCTCCATAATCCAAAACAACAACAAAACAAACCCTAAAAAATTTTGGAAATGCATCTCTACCCTCCTTAATCCCAACAAACCAGATAACCCGAGCCCAGACCCTAACACTCCGGACATAGACTTGGCCACTCAATTCAACACCTTCTTCATTGATTCTCTCTCCAAACTAACCTCATCCTTTTCATCTTCAAACCCCACCATACCCCCACTACACCCCAATCCTCCCATACCAACTTTTCACCCCTCACCACTGCTCATCCCCCTATCTCCACTCCATCATCAGCACTCTCAAATTCTCCCCCTCCCCCCACCATTCTCACTAAAACCTATACCCACATTCACCATAAAAAAACTACTGCAGAAACTAAAACCATGCTCTAATGCCCCTGATAACATCCCTTCTTACTTTCTCAGTTTAGCTGCTGAAGCCATTGCCTACCCCATCAGCATTTTAATCAACCATTCCATTCAAGAAAGCTCAGTACCCCAAATCTGGAAAAAGGCTTTTGTTGTTCCATTGCACAAAGGAGGCAGCAATAACAATATTACTAATTTCCGTTGCATCGCTATTCTATCTCCTATCTCTAAACTTTTAGAAAAGTGTATTCACCTACAACTCCTACCATACCTCTTAGACAATAACCTACTAACTCCAACACAACATGGTTTCAGACCAAGACATAGTTCTATGACCACCCTACTCTCCTTCCTGGAAGCTGTGAACAAAGCCCAGGACACAGGACACATTGTCTCTACCCTCCTACTAGACCTCTCTAAAGCCTTTGATACTATCTCCCACAATTTATTACTAACTAAACTCTCCAAGCTTAACTTGTCACCCTCTTCTCTGAACTGGTTCACTAGCTACTTATCCAATAGATATCAGGCAGTGAGATGGAAAAAAGCCACCTCCCCTTTCATCAACACCCCAACCGGTGTTCCCCAAGGATCTATACTGGGTCCCCTGCTTTTCAACATATTCATAAACGATTTCCACAACTCTATCCCTTCAACTAAAATTATCCAATATGCAGATGATTCAACTATAATCTGCTCTGCTACCTCCATCCCACACTGCTAAAGTTTACTCAAGATGCATTCTCAACCACCGTGAATACAAATCACCTTGTACTCAATGCCTCCAAAACCAAAGTAATGGTATTCACCCCCTCTAAAGCTACCTTTTTCAATCCAAGTAATTTCACTATTATTAGTCACAACAATACACCCCTAGAACTGGTATCTGAGGCCAAATTACTTGGGGTCCAAATTGATAGTCAGCTTAAATTCAATTCTCATCTTCAACTAAATATAAAAAACCCCACCAAAAACTTGGCATGCTCTACAGACAGAATCATTATCTTACACCCTCCACCAAACTCACCCTCTCTACCACATTTCTCATCCCATCCCTTCTCTATGGAGCCCCACTTCTAACTAACCTACACTCTTCTCTCAAAACACAACTCTCCTCTTGCTATAACAACATTGCCAAGTTTGCTACCTCCCATAAGTCCTCCTCACACCATTGTTTAGCTCTTCATAAACTAAAATGGTTAGAACTACCCAATCACCTCACCTACATCCAACTGTCTCTTGCACACAAACTCATCTTCAATCCCTCCCTCTGCCCATTCCTTTCCTTTACCTTCAAAATGCACCTCCCTGATAGAATTCTAAGATCTAACAACCAAAACTTAATTGAACTGTATAAACCAATTCATCCCCCTGGAAAAAATCTCTTATCCTACAGTCTTGCTCGTCTCTGGAACTCCTTACCCCCATCCATTCGTACAATCACAAATCACTTCTCATTCAAAAAATTCCTTCACTCACACCTAATTTCCCAGTGGGAATGATCCTGCTCCCACCCAACACAATCTCCTCATACTGAGAATTTCCACTTCTCCTCCGCTATTCAAAATGGGAATTTCTACTTACTCTCCTAAACTCATAGATCTTGCTCTTGCTTGTATTAGCTTTTTCTGAATACTTAAAGGTACCTAAGTGTAAATATACCCTAAGAAGGAAAAGGTTCTTTGTTTCTATATTGAAAAGTTCTATATCAGCACATATACCTTTCTCTTGATTGTATTAAGCTACTCATCCTGAATGTATGAAAGATATCTCCATTGTAACCCACCCTAATTTGTAAACGCCTCTCGGTTTCTGTATTGTAAATTGTTTCCAGCGATCCAAGATTGTAATATTTGTATATGTTTGTACTCTAGCCTACTGTATTTCCAAGTCCATAGGAATTGTATAATTGAAACTAAATACCTTATTGTAACCTTGCTAATTGTTTTTGGAGCTTTTCTCCCCAGGACTCCATTGAAAATGGGTTCTTTTGGCCCAGTGGACTATCCTAGTAAACCAACTGCAGATAAATAAATAAATAAATTTGAACAAAACATTCTTTTCCATCTAAATGCAATATCATTTCCTCTTCTACTGGTGTCTACATGAGAGTTTTTGCTTAGAATTCCTCTGTCTCTTTTCTCTTTTCTGACTCTATAGCTTTTCAGCTATATTTAACATTTTTGAAGCATACGCTGCTTTACTCGTGAAGTAATAACTGAACATGAGGTTTGTTTAAGTCCTTCCTGTGGTAGGTTGAGTGCAGCTCTTGCAAACACTCAATAGTATGAACATTTGTAGCTTCCAGGGAATTCATTTTATTCTAGCAATCCTGATGCTTTGCCAATACTGATCATAAACCTTTCTGTTATGCCATTCTTCTGAGTAGAGAATGGGCTGATCTTAATGTACTATACACAAGGCATTGCCAACAAATTTAGATTTTCACTGTTGATTGATGGCCCATTGTCTGACCTCACTACCTTGTGCATTCTGGAGAAAGAACTGATTGTATCCAGCAGTATAATAGCTGTGATGGATGATATAGGTGTCACTGACTCTGCAAAAGGGGCCCAGGAATGTTCATCTATCTTAAGTAGTAGTATGCACAAACACCCACACTTCAAGGAAGGATACAATGTGGATGGAAAGCATCAGAAGTGAAGCAGAGCTTCAGCAGGTAGTATAAGCTGCCCCTGGCAGTTGCAAGCTGCCATGGCATTGCTTCAAAAATATGAAAGGCCAGTCAATGGGAGATTAGCAAGCTGATCGTTTTATTTTTTGTATGAAAGGGATGGAAACGGAATCACAGATAAGTAGGAAAAGTGTACAGCAAGCAGAAAAATACAGAGCAGCAACACTGTAAGGTGAAGTAGAGATGGGGGAAGGTGAGACACAGTTTCTTTTGAAGGAAGGGATGAAAGGCATGAAGGGGAGGAAAGATGGACATAGCATGTAAAAGGGGCACACAACACACAGAAAAGTAAAGGTGAGCACGGACCGATGTGCCTACACAAAGAGAAGGCAAGGGATGTAGATCAGACCATAAACTAATCACTCTGGATTTCCACACCACATCACCACCCCCAACCAAGGAAACCACAGTGAAAAACTTTTCTATAGCAAACTTCACCTTACTTAAGACAGAGGTGGTAAGTTTCACAGCCCCCACGCTAAAGGATAACAGTGTCTAAGATGCAGGAACCTTTACAAATGCACGCCACATGCTCCAGAGACCTCAACCTCATTACCACAATCAACAGAACATGCTGGAGGGACAGGTTCATAACCCAGAGACTGCCCATGCTATGGAACAGACTTCCCATACATGTCAAGCACAGCACCTCACTGAACCCTCTTCAAGAGAAATCTTGATGAGTTGATGGGAAACAGAAAATTCACCCCGGGGATAACTACAGTGGCTCTACTTGACAGAGGCACTGGGAACTAAGATCAGGTGGCACTATGCCAGGGTAATCCTATGGCTAGGCTTATAAAGGCCCCAGGGCCATTAGCCTAGTACACACCTATGAACCTATGTACATAGACAAAAAAAAGAGGGTTGGCAAATGGCTGGGGCCAGGGTAATCCTATGGCTAGGCTTATAAAGGCCCCAGGGCCATTAGCCTAGTACACACCTATGAACCTATGTACATAGACAAAAAAAAGAGGGTTGGCAAATGGCTGGGGAAAGGGAGAGAAATGAGCAGTGTGCCAGTTGCCAACTTGCCCAGAGGAACATTATTAAGATCCCGAAGATTAAGGCCCTGGATGTTGGCCGTCAGTAGCATAGGCAAAATATCCTTCTTGTGGTCTAATTGCATTGGCCAGATGGACCAGCATGTCTGAAACCTGCCCCTAGATAGATTGCTGCAAGTTGATCCAGCATGCTATCGTCTGGTCAGCATCAACGTCCTCCAAATGCTACATCTTTGGTCAAGACAGTGAACATGACTTGGATATCACATACAGATGTGACTGTTTACAGTGCAAAGGTAGAGCTCAACCAAAACTCAATAGTTCCACATGGACGGCAAGTGCAACAACTCAAAAATCCAATGTGAAACAGCAAAAACAGCCAGCACTGCAAATGAGAAGAAAAATAGGCTTTAATAAAGTCAACCACAGACCACAGACCGGTTTTAACCAAAAGGCCTTTATCAATGTATGGTAACTGCAGTTAAACCAACATATTTATAACCAATTTAAAACACATGCAAAAAAAACAACCTATCATTGTTCAAATCACAAATGGTCATACAAACCAGGTGGAAATCCACCTAATCTAACAACCAAGCTTTCTCTTTTTTGTTTAGAATATTGTGCCATCCAGCCATACAATTTTTGTTCCCATATATTTTATCAATTATTATAAATTGTAATTTGGCTGTAACATGATTAATGATATGTCTGTATAAAGCATTGGTAGAATATTTGTTTCTTATATTACTGAGGTGTTCAGATATATGGAACCTCATAGGTTAAGACATTTGACAAATATAAAATGCTGAGCATGTACAAACAGCAAGATAGATCACTCAATCACTGCTGCAAATAGCAAGTGTATTAACCTTAAAAATATGAGGGGTATTCCTACTGGTGAATTCCTTACTTTGACAAATATATTTGCAAAAGGAGCAATGACCACAGGGAAAACAACCAACCAGTTTAGTACCATCCAATGTACCCTGAGTCATGCTAGTTAGTGGTGAATAATGTTTGTAATGACTGAAATGACTGCCTGAGGTCTTACATCTACGAAAAAAAATTGGCATCTATTATTCAACAAATAGCATTTGCAGTGCTGGCTGTTTTTGGTGTTTTGCAAAGGTAGAGCTCCACATATACATGCAAGCAAGCAAGCAGAAACCTGAGATGGTGGCCATAGCCAGAAGCAGCTGCTACACTACTATTTATATGTGCAGTGAAGCAGAAGCAGGACAGGGCAACCACAGACATCAGTCTAACACATGTAGTTACAAGCAAGGTTACTACCATAGCAGCCAACAGCAACACACACAACATACAGTCAGTAGTCCTCAGCAGACAAACTTGTATATCTTGGGGTCTGTAAGATGAAACAAGCATTACTAGGAACAGAAAAAAAACAGGTTATTAACTGCAGTATGATATACAGAAGAAATTACAATTATTTACTGTACCATTTAGTACATCTTTGTGACTCTGGCTCATCTCTCCTTCACACACTCAGAGTTCTCCATGCTGGCAGTAGTTCAGGACATTGTGAAGATGCCTGCAGTGTTCACTGGAATGGGGGACAATGGCCACCTTGTCAGCTGGCCTGCTAGATGATACCAGGCACCCACCTAGTGGAATAACTTGAATAAGGTTCCAACAGCCACTCCCCTGAACTGGCTGTGTAGTGCAGATAGCATTATTCTGTTCTGCTTAACACACCAGGCAGGCTCTCTCTGTGGAACACCAGCATCAGCAGCTATCAGAAATATCTATAGATTTACAAAATGACAGTCTGAGAATTAAGCCATGTATATAACTTTGATTTGCTACTAGCACACCTTAGCACTACAACAAAGCATGATATGAGTATCCCCATAACCTTCTTGTGCAAGCAGACATGTGCAACATGTCAGTAATAAGCAGCAGGGTGTGCATGCTTTGCACGCTTTAGACATGCTTCAAACATAACTGTTCATAGTCAGTAGTGAACTTTAGCATCATTAGCATGTGTGTGTGTGTGTGTATATATATCTATATCTATCTATATACATATATATATATATATATATATATATATATATATATATATATATACTGTATATAATACATACATACACACACACACATACACAATATTCAGTTCTTATATATATATATATATATATATATATATATATATATATATATATATGGGTCTACTTTGTTTAGGTGAATCTAATTTCACTGAATTTCACTTCATCCCGACCACATCGCTGAAAACTCAAATTACTGAAAACTAATTTCACTGAACTGCAGTTATTATGTATGGCACTGTGTAGAGTACTGCAAGGCAAGCCCTTTTCCACACTGTAGTTTGATCCTGGAGTTAGTATATATAGTTAGGGTCAGATGACATACCTGTGGAAGCTTGGAGGTGTTTAGGAGAAATAGCAGTGGAATTTTTAACCAGATTGTTTAATGAAATCTTGAAAAGTGAGAGAATGAGTGAGGAGTGGAGAAAAAGTGTTTTGTTATCGATTTTTTTTAAGAATGAGGGTGATGTGCAAAGCTGTAGTAACTACAGAGGGATAAAACTAATCAGTCACAGCATGAAATTATGAGAAAGAGTAGTGGAAGCTAGGTTAAGAAGGGAGGTGATGATTAGTGATCAGCAGTATGGTTTCATGCCAGGAAAGAGCACTACAGATGCAATGTTTGCTCTGAGAGTGTTGATGGAGAAGTACAGAGGTCAGAAGGAGATGCATTGTGTCTTTGTGGACATAGAGATAGCATATGACAGAGTGCCTAGAGAGGAGTTATAGTATTGTATGAGGAAGTCGGGAGTGGCAGAGAAATATGTAAGAGTTGTACAGGATATGTACAAGGGTAGTGTGAAAGTGGTGAGATTTGCAGTGGGAGTGACAGATCCATTTAAGTTGGATGTGGGATTACATCAAGGATCAGCTCTGAGCCCTTTCTTATTTGCATTGGTGATGGACAGGTTGACAGACGAGATCGGACAGGAGTCCCCGTGGACTATGATGTTTACAGATGACATTGTGATCTGTAGTGAAAGTATGGAGCAGGTGGAGGAGACCCTGTAGAGGTGGAGATATGCTCTAGAGAGAAGAGGAATGAAGGTCGGCAGGACTAAGAAAGAATATGTGTGTGTGAATGAGAGGGAGGATAGAGGAATGTTGAAGATGCAGGGAGTAGAGGTTGCGAAGGTGGATGAGTTTAAATACTTGGGATCAACAGTTCAGAGTAATGGTGAGTATGGAAGAGAGGTGAAGAAGAGAGTACAGGCAGGAAGGAGAGGGTGGAGAAGAGTGTCAGGAGTGATTTGTGATAGACGAGTACCAGTAAGAGTGAAAGGGAAGGTCTACAAAACGGTAGTGAGACCAGCTATGTTATACGGGTTGGAGACAGTGGCATTGACAAAAAGGCAGGAGTCAGAGCTGGATGTGGCAGAGTTAAAGATGTTAAGATTTTCACTGGGTATGACGAAGGTAGACAGGATTAGGAATAAGTATATTAGAGGGTCAGCCCACGTTGGACAGTTTGGAGACAAAGCTAGAGAGGCGAGATTGAGTTGTTTGGACATGTGCTGAGGAGCGATGCTCGGTATATTGGGAAAAGGATGCTAAGGATGGAGCTGCCAGATAAGAGGAAGGCCTAAGATAAGGTTTACGGATGTGGTTAGAGAGGACATGCAGGTGGTTGGTGTGACAGAGCAAGATGCAGAGGACAGGAAGAAATGGAAACAGGTGATCCGCTGTGGTGACCCCTAACCGGGAAAAGACGGAAGAAGAAGAAGAAGATTAAATGTTTTAATTATGCTGTTGTATATGCTGTTTGCTGTCCCTGGGATACCACTGAAAATGGGATTTCAAAGCTGCATTTTTCCAAGAGCCAGATCATGGTAAAATGGGGCTCTAGACAGGCTAACAGACTGGGATCCCCCCACAGCCCTCCCCAGCAGCCATTCCAGTGTCCCATTACTTAGCTATTTTTCCCCAGATACAGTGTTCAAACCTGTCAGTGTTCATAATATTTTCTTCTTTACTTCTACAATGATTGCAGATATTTGGAATGAATTTAAAACTTTTATTTCATATTTTATAGCACAAATACTGACAGCCAGTTGGTAAACAAAACAATACAATCTCACAATGAAAATTGATTTAGCATGAAAATTAAATTTCTCTGCCTTTGAAACAAAAATTCATTGAAATGTCATTGAAACCCACATTCAAAGAAAATGCATTCAGCCAGTGGCAGATTAAGCTTACCTTTTGGCTTTTTTTCAAAGCATAGGCCCCTTGCACGCATTTGTAGGGCCATGCATACATGCATGTGATCTTTGCTTCAGTTTCCTGATTGCATTAAATTATATTCCTTGCATAATAAAGCACCACTTGTTAGAGTGTGTTTTAAATTTGTAGTTTCATAGTTTCATAGTATAGTACTAGGCTATCTGCCCTGGGGCATTTGTAAGCCTAGCCATAGTGATGTGGCTTTTGCCACCCCATGAAATGGTACAAAAATGTACAGAATAAATCTAGAATACTGTGCCTCTGTCTAGTAGTGACACAATGAAGGTCCCCTTATATAATAGAATTAGTTTACTGTGCCCCTGTCTAGCAGTGACACAGATGTGACCCCTGGGGTAAACTTACGATCTCCCATCCACTCATCAAGATTTCTCTTGAAGACAGTCAGTGAGGCGTTCTGCCTAATACGAACTGGGATCCTGTTCCAAAGCATGGGAAGCCTCTGGGTTATGAATCTATCCCTCCAGCATGTCCTATTCATACTTGTGCTGAGGTTTAAGTCTTTAGCTCTCGTGGTCCTGATGGATTTGGATTTTTTGAGGTGGAGCATGTCCATCAGATCCTGATTGGACATGGCCTTGTACGTCAGGCAGAGATCACCTCTGAGCAGGCGGTATGCTACTGAATAGAGCTGAAGTTTCTTTAGTCTGGCAGAATAAGACATATGTTGGAGACCCTTGATCCTTTTGGTGAGGTACTTTTGTGGTCTCTCCAGCTGTTGCAAATGCCGGGTGAGGTACATACCAAATGGGGCATTGTACTCAATCATGGGTCTGATGAGGGAGGAATATAGGGGTACAATGACATCCTTGGATCTGGATGTGAATCCCTTCATGATGAGGTGTGCAAGGTAGAAGGTTTTTCTAACCGCTTGCTCAGAGGTGACCTTTGCCTAACATACAAGGCCATGTCAAACCCAGATTTGATGAATATGCTTCACCTCAAAAAATCTAGATCCATCAGAGCCACAAGGGCGGGAGACTTAAACCTCGACACGGCTATTAATAGGATGTGCTGGAGGGATAGATTCATCACCCAAAGACTCCCTATGCTGTGGAACAAAATCCCGGTATATGTGAGGCAGAGCACCTCGCTGGCCTTGTTCAAGAGAAATCTTGACCAATGGATGGGAGATAGATATACCCAGGGATTACCTCAGTGTCACTGCTCGACAGAGGCACAGCAAAATAATGGGTATAGTTCCCCATACTAAAGGGGTGGCGTAAGCCACAAAACGATGGGCTAGGCTTGTAAATGCCCTCGGGCAGATAGCCTAGTATGAACCTATGAACCTATGAACCTATGAACTTTGGCAACGTGGGTGTCAAATGAGAGGTCGCTGTCTACTTGGGTCCCTAGGTCTCTGATTACTTTTTCCATACTCAGTGGGTTGCTGTCTATGTGATAATTTGTGGGTACTTTGTTTTTTCCAAAAGGGATGACTATACATTTTTTGGCATTTAGTTTAAGGCTGTGACTACGGCACCAATTGTCCGTTTCAGTGAGGCCTTTTTGTAGGATGTGTGTGTCTGCTGGTGTATCGACTATGGCGCCTAGTTTGCAGTCATCTGTGAACTTTGTCAGCCACAGCCCTCCCATGTTTGCTTTAACATCTGAGAAATAAATGCCGAACAAGAGGGGTCCCAGGACAGATCCCTGTGGGACACCACTTGTGACTGGCTTTGAGTCTGACATTGCTCCAGCAATTTTAACTTTATGGGTTCTGTCCTTTAGCCAGTTTGCAGCCCATCTAGTGACATAAGGGTTTACTTTTAAGCTGTTTAGCTTATCTATGATGCTTGAGTGGGGAATTGTGTCGAAGGCCTTAGCCAAGTCCAGGTATGCTGTATGGACTGCTTTGCCCTCATCAATGGCTCTAGTGACTGTTTCGAAAAAGTCAACCAGGTTTAAAAGGCAGGATCTGCCCTTTACAAAGCTGAACTGGGTGGGGTCAAGTGTCTTTAGGTCCCCTATGTCTCTGTTTATGAGTTCCATAATGATTCTTTCCATAGCTTTGCAGACCAGGCTAGTTAAGCTTATGGGGGTAGTTTCCAGGGTCTGTAGAGGCACCCCCTTGTGGAGTGGGACCACTGTTGCTGTACACCAGTGTTCAGGTACATATCCAGTAAGGCTAAGGTTAAATAGCATTTTTATGTGTGGGTTTAGCTCCTCTTGGAGTTCACGTAACACGCACCCGGGATACCATCAGGTCCCATTGATGCTGTGTTTTTGATTTGTTTAGGGCGGTTCTCACTTGGACATCTGAGATGACAGGAGATTACATTCAGCTGGGATAAGTATTTCTTCTTTTGGGGGTGAAGGAGGGAGAAATTTGCACTGAACTGTCAGCCAGAATGTTAGCAATATCTGTGGGTTCAGTGTATTTTTTGTGTTGTGAACCAACTCTGAGCATATCTGAGGGTTTCCGCCCAGGTTTCTAACATAGCTGAAGAAGGCTTTGTGGTTATCTTTAGTGTCCTTAGCGATTTTTCTCTCAAAGTTTGCCTTGGATGTTTTATGAGAGAACGTAGTTTTCTGCTAATGTTGATCAGAGATGTCTTCCCTTCATGGGATTTCACTCTGACGTGCAGTAGCTTCCTTCTTTTGTTATACAATTTGTTTATGGCTGAGGTCCACCAGACAGGACGCTTACATTTGGTGGAGAGGGACTTGGATTTGTTTGGGATTGCATGATCCATGCATTCTTGGAGATGTCCATAGAAAGCATTTGTGAAGGATTCAGCATTGTGGGATGTGGTATCCACTGGCACAGTGGGCTTAAAGGATACCATCTCAGCCTTAAGAAGAGTGAAGTCTGCTTTTGAGAAGTTTTTCACTGTGGTCTTTTGTGCTGGGGTGGAGGTGGGATATGTATATCCAGGGTGATTAGTTTGTGGTCAGATCTCACTAGTGAGGGGTATACTTCGGTGTGGAGCATTTTGTCCCCATGTTTGTGATGATCAGGTCTAGTATATTATCTCCCCTAGTGGGAGAGGTGACTAGTTGTTCCAGTGCATTTGAATTTATGAATTCCAGGAACCTTTGGGCTAGGGTATTAGGGCTAGAATAATGTACCCAATCTATATTTGGGTAGTTGAAGTCTCCCAGTATGATGGTATTTTGTGATACATTCATATCCTCCAATGTCTTCAGGAAGGCTGAGTGGGGTTCTTGAGATTGGGAGGGTGGTCTGTAACATGCTACCAGTTGTATAGCTGTTTTGCCTATGGTTAGTTGCACCTGTATGGTCTCTGATGCTTCATGTGTTGCTACTAACCTGAAGGTGTGGGTGTCCTTTATGAATATGGACTCTCCCCCTCCCTTTGTGGTTCGGCCTGGGTTTTGGGGCCGAAAAGCATGATACGAGGTATAGCCTGGTAGTGCTGGGGTGCTCTCAGGAGCCTTGAACCAGGTTTCAGTTACTGCACAGACGTCAATGTTCTCCATGTGGAGGAGTGCATCAAGTGCCTGCATCTTGAGATTTAGACTTCTGGCGTTGAGCAGCATTACCCTTAGTTTTTTTCCATTTTTGTTTTCTAAGGAGGTGGGTTTGTCTTTTGAGCCTTGCCTAAAAAAGGCACTATGGGGGTGGCAAGAGCCTTAGCCAATATCCGGAAGCCCAGTGGTGACAGGTGTAAGCCATCCCTTGCGAAGCAGCGTGGCTTGTCCAACATATCATCCCAGGCAGACAGACATTGGATCCCCATAGAATGACACCAGTACTTGAGCCAATTGTTAAAGCTGATCATCTTGTCTTTGTATTGTGGTATCATTCTTGGTGAGGGCAAGACACTGCTCAGGGTTAGGGTCATACCAGCCTGGGCTACATAATCGGAGAGCTCCTCTATGTCTCTTTTCATGTAGTCCAGGGAGGTACGTCTCAGGTCATTCACACCAGCATGGACAATGACAGAGTCATATTTGTACTTGCTTTGGAGTGACCTGAGTGCGTGTGTTATGTGGCGGATCCTAGCTCCCGATAGACAGCTCACAGTCACCTTCTCCTTGTTCAGCCTGGTCAGTGGGACATCAGTGTGTCTGACTATGGAGTCACCTATTACTAGTGTATCAGGCAAGGTGTTTGGCCTTAAGGGCTGGGATTGGTCGACACACTGATTTATTGAAGTATGTGTTGCATGTGTTTTGTTTTGAGGTGGTAGTTTTTAACATTTTTCTAGTAAGCAATGAAACAAAAGGTATGAACCAATAATGACAAAACTATCAATTTCAGAACATTTTAACCATAAAAGGCCACTCAAGCTTCTGTCATTACACTTCAGCAATATCAGTAAATATGCACAATCTCTGCAGAAGTAAAAAACATCTGAATAATTCCACATTAAAGAGATCTGCTACAACTACTGAAGAGGTTGCTGTTGGCAAACAACTTTACATTTCAGCATTTCATGTACAAATTCAGGGCCTGCTGCCCTTGAAGAATAAATTCCCTGAGTTACATCAGAAGAAAAATGATAAGCTAGTAATATTGCAATAGGGAATGGCTGGCAAACCAACTATTTCATAGCTACCAGGCATCTCATCAAAAGGTAGACACACTCAGAAGTGCAGCACCCCCATGCCCCCATAAAAAACACTACAGCATCAGCATCCATCACCATAGTGTGGGAGTAGAACCCACAGCCTTCTGCATCAAAGGCAAGCATGCTTCTTCTTATGCTACTAACACAGCTTTCTGTTTCCATAACACTGATGGCCATTTGTTAAACAAAACAGATGCACACTGAACACAGACTTAGCTTGGGCAACAGTAAAATTACCTCCCCTTCAAACTCACAATTACTTGAAAACTCCCTGACATGAAGAAAATGCACTAATGCACGGAAACTCATTTATTTGAAAATGTACTGAAACTCAATTTCTCAAAAATGCAGTGAAACTCAAATTCCTTGAAAATGCAATGAAACTCCCATTCCTTTAAAAATACACTCCTGTTAATTAAGTGAGCAATCTAGTAGTTGGTGTGGAGGATTCAGTCTCTTATCCCCTGAAACCAAGTTACAGGGTTTGAACCTACATAAGTTAATTAACTAATCTGTCAGCCTAACTAGGATATTACATACCCACAGCCAGTGGGCCCTAGGCAACTGCCTAGTGCTGCATCTGGCTCTGATTTTCCCTGTTAACAAATATAAATAAATAAATAATTTAGGTTGCAGAATGAATACAGTACTTAGAGGGCATGACAAATTCTACTTGCTCATTTGATGCTGTATTAACTGCTGACTGAAGCTAAATCAGATGGGAAGCAATTTACAGAATACTTAATATACCAAGGCAGCTATGTAAGAAAATCTAACTTATCCTAAGGTGTTACAAACTCAGTATAAGTTAAACTTTCTTGAGAGGGGATCTATACATTAACTTCCTTGTAGACAACAATAGCTCACCCAGCTGCTGTCATACACAAAGTTGAGCTTTTTGACTGGAGCTCAGTTGTAAAGTGCTTTAAAGAGAAGATTAGGCCTAAGAAGAGACTTTGATATCCTCCTTGCCTCCATCATTGAATGTTCTTTTTATTTATTTTTATTATGAGCAGCATAGCTTGTTGCTTTTTGTCCTTGGATGAGGTCATTTGAAAGTTATAAATATATAATCTCTTGGACTGATAAGAATACAAGATATCTAAAGTCACCTGTTGCTTTAGTCCGGGTTTAGATATGTCTAGTATAATTTAAGTTTAACTACAAGACTGATAAAATGAAGTCAGGCCAAAATCAAACCTTTTTACCAGTCATTAAACCACTGAAATTCAATGCAGTCATTGTCAGCTTTAGAAACATGCACATTATAGGTTCATAGGTTCATAGGTAGGTACTAGGCTATCTGCCAGAAAGCATTTATAAGCCTAGCCGGAATTGTTTTGGCTTTCTCCACCCCCTTAGATTAGTTCCCTGTGCCTCTGTCCAGCAGAGCCATTGAAGTGATCCCGGGGTAAACTTTCTATTTCCCATCCACTCGTCGAGGTTTCTATTGAAGAGTGTTAGCGGGGGGCTCTGCCTAATGTAGATTGGAATCTTGTTCCAGAGCATGGGAAGTCTCTGGGACAGGAATCTATCCATCCAGCATATCCTATTTATTGCTGTGGTTAGGTTTAGATCCCTAGAGCATGTGGCTCGAGGGGATATGGTTTTCTTTAGGTGGAGCATGTACATCAATTCTGGGTTGGACATGGCCTTGTATGTCAGGCATAGATCATCTCTGAGTAGGAGGTATGCAACTGAGTACAGCTGGAGTTTCTTCAGTCGAGCTGCATTGGGCATCTGTTTGAAGCCAGTGATCCTCTTGGTGACATACTTCTGTGGTCTTTCCAGCTGTTACAGGTGTCTTGTAAGGTACATCCCAAATGGGGCATTGTACTCTATTATGGGTCTGATGAGTGATGCATAGAGGGGCACAATGACCTCTTTTGATCTGGATGCAAACCCTTTTGTGATTAGGTGGGCCACATAGAAGGATTTTCTAACCACTTTGGCTATGTGATTATCAAAGGAGAGATTAATATCTACTTGGGTCCCCATATCTCTTATTATGTCTTCTGTATTTAGGGGGCTACCACCTATGTGGTAATTTGTGGGTACTTTGTTTTTTCCAAAGGGGATGACTATGCACTTTTCGGCATTTAGCTTGAGGCCATGGTTTTGACAACAGGTATCTGTCTCAGTGAGACCCTTTTGGAGGATGTCTGTGTCAGCCAGAGAGTCAATTATAACCCCTAGTTTGCAGTCGTCTGCAAACTTGGTCAGCCATAGCCCTCCTGTGCTTGCCTGTACCTCTGAGAAGTATATGCTGAACAGAAGGAGTCCTAGGACTGAGCCCTGGGGAATGCTTCTTGTAACCGGTTTAGAGTCAGACCTAGCTCCCGCAACTCTTACCATGTGGGTTCTGTCCATGATCCAGTTGGCAACCCATCTCGTGATGTAGAGGTTTATGTTCAGGCTGGTGAGCTTGTCTATAATACCAGAATGGGGAATGGTGTCGAAGGCCTTTGTGAGGTCTAGGTAGGCTGTGTGGACCACCTTTCCCTCATCTATAGCCTTGGTAACTGTCTCAAAGTCCACCAGGTTTAGGAGGCAGGATCTGCCCTTAACAAAGCCGAACTGGGTAGGGTCCAGTGTTTGGAGGTTCCCAATGTCTCGGTTAATGAGATTCATGATGATGCACTCCATAGCCTTGCAGACCAAGCTAGTCAGGCTTATAGGGCGAGAGTTCCCAGGGTCTGTTGCTGTGCGCCACACTATGGGCATGTAGCCTGTGGAGAGGCTGAGTTTGAACAGTGTGTTTAGGTGAGAGGTTAGTTCATCTTTGAGCTCGTGTAGGGCGCAGGCTGGGACACCATCCAGTCACATTGATGCTGTGTTTTTGGCTTTGGAGAGGGCTGTTTTAACCTGCGTGCCTGTGATTTCAGGGGCGCTACATTCTTCTGGTATGGTTATGGGCCCTTTTGGGGGTAAGAGGGGTGAAGTTTGCAGTGAACCTGTCTGCCAGGATGTTGGCAATATCGGCCGGTCCAGTGTATTTTGTGCCATTCTGCACTAACTATGAGCAGATCTGAAAATTGCCACTTAGATTCTTGACATAGCTAAAGAATACCTTATGGTTATCTTTGGAGTCCTTGGCAATTTTTCTTTTGAAGCTAGCCTTGGATGATTTTATGAGGGATCATAGTTTCTTGCTGATACTGATCAGGGATGTCTTCCCTTCTTGGGATTTTACTCTTTTCTGTACTAGTTTCCTCCTTTATTGTATAGCTTGTTTATGGCAGGGGTCCACCAGACTGGTTTCCTTTTCTTGGAGGAGTGAGTCTTGGTTTTGTTTTGGATAGCACAATCCATGCATTCTTGTAGGTGCCCATAGAGTGCATTAGTAAAGGATTTTGCAGCTTGGGAAGTGTTATCCTTTAGCATGGGGGCTTTGAAACTTTCCACCTTGGTCTTAAGTAATGTGAAGTTTGCTTTTGAAAAGTTTTTCATGGTGGTTTCTTTGACCGGGGGTGGGGGTGGAATGTGGATATCAAAAGTGATTAGTTTGTGGTCAGATCTAACCAGCGAGGAGTTGACCTCCAGTGTGGAACACCGGTCGCCCA
>NC_056725.1:241022157-241067157 GCF_019279795.1 Protopterus annectens | reverse complement strand
ATGGCCTTAACCCAAGTTATTTATTTACTGTTTTTTTTTTACCAGGATTGTCCAAATGGATGAGAGCCCATTTTCAGTGGAGGCCTGGGAAATGCATAATAATACCCTTTGAAAAATCAAATATCTCTGCAAATTACAACACTGATAGCACCCCCCCCCCCACAAGACTGTATCCAGTGGTGAGAGATTTAGGTACTCAGATAGATAGTAATCTGAACTTTGACCACCATGTGTCCACAGTGATGAGTAAATCCTTCAATGTGGTTCCGCTTATAAGTAAGGCAAGGCATCCAAATCTAAGGATGTCATCATACCACTCCACTCAGCCCTCATCAGACCAATAACTGAGTACAATACACCCTTTGGCATGTACCTTGCCAGGCACTTGCAACAGCTGGAGCATCCTCAGAGGCTTCTTAACCAAAAAATACAGGGTATAACCAACATGTCATATGTGGACCAACTAAAAGCCCTATCACTACATTCAGTTTCTTACTGATTGCTAATGGATGATCTATGTCTGACCTACGAGGTAGTCTCTGGCATAACCCTGATGGAAATGTTGCATATTTGCAAAACTAACTGCACAAGGGTTACCTTTTCTAAGGATCTAAACCTGACTTATGGCACAAATAGAGCATGCTGGGGAGACATGCATCCCAGAGATTCCCACTCCCCTGGAAAAGGCTTCCGATTCAAGTGAAGTAGAGTTCTTTCCTGACCATCTTCAACTGCAATCTGGACAAATGGAAGGGAATTTGCAAATTCACTACAGAGGTAGCACACATGACACTTATGGACAGAGGCAGTCAGTAAAAATTGTCATAACTCCACTTGCTGACCCTTATTATCATTCCCTAGGAGTAGCAAATTGGGCAAAATCTGGATAAAACTGGCTAAGCTTCTTGTAAGGGCTCTTGAGCTGTTAGCCTAGTAATCTCCCTTAAACCTATGAACCTATGATCAGTGAGCATGCTTTAAATAATTATCTTTTGTTCACGGGATAATTTAGTCTAGGAGTGGATACCAATGAGCTGGTCATTGATGGGTTGGCCTTCAGATTTTTAAGTGCAAACCTAATATATGCCTGTCAAATTATTAGATGACAGTCCAATTTAAGGCTTCAGTTTTCATACATATATACCTATTAACTGCGTTGGATTTTGTAAAATGTCCAGATTTTAACCTCATATTTTGGTCTTTCCCTCCTAATATTTGTGGTTTTCATGCAAATTGTTATGCAGTGCAGTTACTAAAATGACAGACATCTGAATTTCAAGCATCATGTTCTCCAGAAAATGCATGGCAATGTAAAACCTACTCTAGCAACTTTCCAAGATTTGAAAAGCAATATTTAAAATGTGTTCTTGACTTCATCGCCCATTATTTTTGGCTTTGTCCAGAATTGTAGCACTAAGAGATTGAAAAAGTATGAGCAAATATGCTGCACCTAAACTAAAAAAAAAAAAAAAATACATTGGCAACACAAAGAGTTTGGGGTAGAACTCTGAAACATCTGGCTACCCATTTTCTCTGTGGTGTACAGTGATGAAGCCCTGATTGCAACCTCTCACATCCTTTGACAAAATGAATTGCCTCTGCCTGCATGATATACAAAAGATATAGGGAAAATATATAGTTTTTCCTGTCAGGAACTGCCCACAAGCTGATGTCAGCATGTGCCAGGGACTGTGTCATGTTTCATGTGATCCTATCAGTTACCCTGAGGCAGCTTTTATTCTGAAGGCTCAGAATTCACTGCCTAAGGAGGAAGGTTATTTGCACTGCAAGAAATACTAGTAGCATCCTCTCTCTCTCTGTCTGTGCTTCTTCTATGTACAGCATCTTGCCGACAGGAAATTGTATCACTTCAGTCTCACATGTTGTGAACTAGTGTTTCTATAGATTTACCATCAAAATTGTGAGTGAAGGTTCGACGACCACAGGATGTCAAAATTTGGTTGACCGAACCCGTGTTGTCATACCTTCATTTGTGCAAGTCCTGGTTCAGCAAATGCACTGTGCATTTGCACATATGTGGTTAACCTTATGACAAGAGATTTTGGTACAGTGCAGAGCAGGAAATTGGCCCTTTTGCCCTCTGTAGTGCGATCTCAAAGTTGGAATATGTAATATGTGTGGGGGGGTACCTCTCTGCATAATAGTTACATCACATGATGTGTAGTGCCTGACTGCAGTATGTTGAGAAAGGTCAAATTTGCTTAAGGGAATGTGTTTGCGACATTCTGACCTTTTCGATATTCTGTTTTAAACATGTGCGTCAATATTTCAGGTAGGAATTTATTTTGAATGTCGACTATTTGATAGTAAACTGTTTCTATAGCGTGCTGTATTTTTTAAACAAGGTGGTTAATTTTTTCTTGCAAGTAAATACAGGTGTTTTTTTGTTTTGTTTTGCTTTGTTTCTGACTCATTGCTAAAGAAAACCAATGACAATGAATACAATATACAATATTATCTGCAAGAATTTTGTTCACTTCTGTAACTGCTAATTAAGGTATTTTTGACATGCTCCAGAAAATAATACCACTACCTAAGTAAGAGAAAGTTGACCATAGTTTGGTATAAAACTCCAGAACACTGTTCTGCAATGCTGCATTGTAATGGAAAAATGAAAAAGGAAATGACAGTAGTTATAATAGTGAAATATTTTTGCAACTAATAAGATGTATTTTGAGTCCACAACTTCAGGAGAAAAAAAGCAGATCTTCCCACTGCAGACACTAGTAATAATACAATTACTTTCATGCTGCTTGCCTTTCAGTAGCTGTTGTCATGCATACATAATTCAGCAAGGTGCAGTCACTGCAGTAACAGTGTTGACACCACTGGAAGATTGGGGGGTGGGGTGTCAATAGTTGAGTGAAGCCTTACAAAAACCTGTAATGTAGCAACTTTCTTTGGCTGGAACTGTATAAATGTTAAGACACAGTGCAAAACATTCTCTTACAGAAACATAAATGAGGACCAATCAAAGAAAAATAGAAGTAGTTCTGTTACAGAAGGTATGTAAAATGACTGTGACTCATACAACTGTCACAGTATTGTGAGGGGATGAGAAAACACCACTATTATCTTTTGTTTAGTCTCTTCCCACATATCCTTACTGCCATAACAGAATCCTTGTCAACTCACACTCCTAAATATTTTATTTTATCGTGTCTCCATAAATATGGGTATTGCTGAACTAATTCATGTGAAGGTACATATTTTTCAGCTATAGCCTTTGTTTTATCTTCGTTAATTTTCTATCTTAGAAAAACTTGAAACTGTCTCAAAATGTTCCACAACACTAAGATGTCATTTTCTCTTTTTATCAGGTACAAAATAATATTATCTCCAAATAAAGCTATCTCTTCTTGATTCCATACCTATTATAGCATTGAATTTCTGAGCCTCTTATTTTCTTTGCAATGGTTCTAAGTAAGTCATGAATAACAAAAGGGAAACAGGACACCCCTGCCTGGTACCTCTGTTCAGACACAACATATACCTCTGTTCAGACACAACTTATTAGAGAGGAATGTTCCCATTTTTTTTTTAACATTCTCTTTATTAGTTTTAGAAAAATAACATACAAACATCTCTAATAGATCATAGACATAAATACATACTACACACTATTGGATTATATTTTGACAGGAATGTTCCCATTTTGATTTTTGCCACTGATCCTTCATTGTCTTAATTAACCATATCACTGTATCAAGAAATGCAAGTGCTTCCATTGCCCAGCACATACAATCCCAGGTTACTCTGTTGAATTCTTCCTCTGCATCAACTTCTACTAATAACATTGACATTTTCTTACATTCTGCTTCCCTCAGTATTATCATTGTTCTATTAATGCTGTCAAATGTTTGCCTCCACACCACAAAACCACATTGATCCATATCTATCAATTTGGCAACACCTTTTCCATTCTTTTAGCCATTATAGACATAAATACTTTATAATCGTGGCATAAAATTGAAGTAGGCCTATAGGAGCTGGATCAGAAGTGTATTTTCCACCTTTAGGTATTACAGTCACCACATCTTTTTTCCAGATTGTTTGTGATTCCCTATCCATTTAAAATACTGTTAAACTTAGCATTCCAGATCTTTATTACTTTCATTCCCCCTAGCTTCAAAAACTTCCACTGGAGTGCCATCTACTCCTGGAAACTTTCCTGCAGATTGGTTATACATCACTGTGCTAATTTCATCTTCTCCTGTCTTAATTGTTGAGTATCAGCTTCCTCGAATCTTGGCATATTTAAGTCTCTCATAAATATTTCTATTGTTACTTGTTCTTAATATCCACATTTCTCTGCTTTATACACATTTTCATAAAAATTCCAAAATATTTCTAATACCTCCTTTTTAAAATTATACAATTTATTGAACACAATTGATTTGTCCTAGCTTTTCAGATTTCCCAAATTGATCAAAACAAATGATCATGTTTTCCTCATCTTTACATTCATAATTCCTATACAAAATCATATACATACTAGCATCTAACATCCATATATTTTTTAATATTCTCTAACAACTTGTTTTTACATATTTTCTCCCATAATTATTTTTACTCTCTTACACTCCCAAAAAGTTCAGATGTTTCTGTCCTACTGGAAAGTAAACATAGTCTATCTTCCTTTCTTTTATATCGCATATCACCTTTAACTGGTAATTTATCCAAAGTCTCCATAATAAATAATCAGAAAATTTATTTTTTTCTATTTTTTCTTCTTTTAACAGCTTCTACGATCTTCTTTCTTGCCCTTTCCCATGTCTTAACATAAAAATACCACTTCATAATATTTTAATATAATGTTTTCTAGTCTTAGGTGTATTGTCCTTAATTCCCATAGAAATTATTTCTCTTAGGTTCCCTCATGTCACTATTCCCTATTTTTCTTTTCCTTTCATTTTGATGTAAACCTTCCCATAATTCACAATATTTATTTTTCAATAAAATATTTACATCCAAGTTAATATCCTTACTAATATTTTCAACACTCAAAACATAAACATAGATGATCCATACACAAATGTATTTTTCAAATTTAAACCTCTCTTTTTTTTACAATAAATACCTTCCTTTTTACTGAGTTTAATCTTGAACCCACAAAAAAAGTCCAATATCTCTTTCTCTTTGCTCTCAATTATCAAGTAACCTCTAAAAAAATGTGCTATTTTTCCTAACATAAAATAATCAATCACATATTTTTTACTAAAAGATTACCTAAATGTTTTACAAAATAAACAACTATCCTTAATTGAAGAAAAATAACATTGCACTTCTCCATTACTTCCCTCATGCCAAGAGGCACTGCTAACAAACTATTCTTTACTAAAATTCATGCCATTAATGCTAACACTTTCTCCAAAAACCTACATTTTTCCATATTCAAACTCAAACATCCAAGTCTTAAAAGTGAATAAAGATTTCTTTAATCTATTCCTTAATTTTTGCTATGATATTTATATCACATACATAAGACATAAAACATTGTTAATACACCTTATCATCTATAGTATATCTTCCATCCCTGATATTCTTCTAAGTATGACTAGCTAACACATTCATAACCAAATTAAATACAATAATACTAATAGGGGATCCTTGAAACACTCTTTTCCTAACTATAATATCACTTGGTACCACATCACATTTATAAAAAGTTTCACTTCATTATTGTCATATGCTGGTCTAAAAATCTTAAGGCTGTGCCTTTAACACCATATTTGATTAAAATAGGACCTCTTGCTCAATGTTATCAAAAGCTTTATTTACATCTCTTACCAACATTTCCACTTCAACTTTCCTATGCAATACATTATCAACAACTTATTTTGTAAGAATGAATAATTCCTGACTGTCACTTCCTTTAGTCCAATATATACCATCAACAATCATTTCTTCAATCACACTTTCAAATCTTTTTTGAATAATATTCATAAAAAATAATCATAGCTATGTAATGTTATTGACCTTATCCCCAATATTATTTTCCCTTTCTTCACAATATATTTAATAACTCCTATGCAAATCCCTCTTCTTACCTCCTCAGCTTATAACCATCTATTAAATACCTCCACAATCCACTCTTTCACTTCCCTATCAAATTTCTTATACACGTTATAGCCCACCCCATTTATTCCTTCCATTTCACTCAGTTTTATTTTTATTAAGGAATTTTTTGTCTATTCTGAAAAATGTCTTGACCCACCAAACATACTTCTTTAAATTATGGTTCTCAATATATTTTCCACTAATATACTTGATTATAATATCCATAATCTCGATCTGTTTATAGATATATATTTTCTTTTTCATCTTTCAGTTCCCTCATTACTAAAACATCTTTTTTTGCATTTGCTAAAAATGCAATATTTATCCTCTTCTGCCTTTAACATAATACTGTTGTTCATCCAATAAATTATTGATATTCCTCTTATTCTCTTCCAATAACTTATTTTATGTTACTGTATCTTACACCATTGTTTTCCAAATATAGTGACAATTTTTATGTTAGTTCACATAATTCTTTCTGCAGTTTCTAAGCAACTGTTCTGTTGGACAATAAACTTTGTTATACTTCACTTTAAAATGAATCCACCAATCAGTACAAGACTTATAAAAGTGTCTTGTTGATTTATGATTTACCCATAGCCTTCTCATTTCCTCACCCAATAACTGTTCATTAACACCTTTTTCCCAAACACCTTGTTATACCTTTACCCTCTTTAATACATATCTCTTATTCTACAATTTATACCCGTACGCCTCTATGATCTGAAAAAAAAAGTAGATGTGTAACTCCCATTGATTTTTTTAACTCTTCTAATAAAAAGAAATACCCTATCTCCATTTTAAGTACTCCTGTCATATATGTCCATTTTGAACCATATTCCATGGTCTTAAATGTCCCCATTTTATAACATTGCCTTTTTCTTTTCTCAAAATTTACACTTAAAATTCCCCATTCCTCTAATAGTCACATTTACTAATACATATGGCACAATTAGCTTAAATACGCTTTTCCCTATATTTGATATCTGTGAATGCATAGACTATTACAAATCTAAACACCTCCATTCCCCACTTCATATCAATGAGACTTAACCTACTCGGAACAATATATGTATTTAAAACTTGTATGTCATCTCTAAATAACAAAAATCACTCCTGAATACCTTTCTTCAGCTATATCCCACATCACACTATGCACTCAAACAATTTTTAGTTGCTTTCTATTTCTGGTATAAATCTCACATCTTGAAAACAGAATATATCAACTTTACTTTTTTGTACCATTCCAGTACACCAAATTCTGCTAGCCCTATCTATTAAACTATTTAAAGTAATTGAAATGAACCTCACATTACTCCATTCCTTCATTAACCCTAACACTCATACATTACTATTAATTTTCAGCAATATAATTTTTTTCTTTTTTTAGCCCCTTATTTCTTTCTTCTAAATTTACCAGATTTTCACTTTCTGACTATAGCTCATCCATATACACTTCATCTTCTCTTAATATATCACTTACCAACTCTTTCCCTCTTTTTATCCTTCCCTCTTCTCATCTTGTATGTCTTCCTGTTCTTTAACCTTCTGTATAACCTTTTTTTTCTTGATTTTTTTTCTACCTGCTTATACTTAATAGTTTTTATACATTTGCAAATAATATCCCCTTTCTTGCCATACTGATTACAGGTTAAATTTTTACATTCATTAATCAAATGTACATTAATACCACAGAAAAAACATTTTTGGTTGTCCACCATAACTCAAACTTCCTCTAATACCCTTGACAAAAACAAGACTAGGTAAATGCTGTACCACCTTGTTTTCCATTTTGAAAATCTCATCTGGTTCCCATCCTGAACCTACACACTTCTATCATCTTTTGTCTTGTTAATTTCCCCACCTTATCACATATTTATTGTAAACATAATTTTAAATCATCTTTATCAATATCAGCAGTCCTAAACTGTAGAAATATTTTAAACTTCAGTCTTGTATATAAACCAGCAAAATTATACTAATTTCATGGGAAATCATTTTTCTTTATCACACCTGTCCAAAAATCTTTCTATTAAAGTCTAGATGCAAAAGTAACATGACAGAAATAATCATTCTCCAAATAGATAATTGATTTACAGTCTTTCACATCAAATCATGATGTCACTATAATATTGTTCCATACAAAGTAGCTGTCAACTATGCAGTCTTGTTTTGTTTTGTTCTTACTGTTGGTCTTTTCCTATTAAAAGAAAAAAACTACCTTTATCACTCTACTGTGAGATAACCATTTCCACATATGACTTTCTTTATTTTACTTATTTTATTGCTAAATCACTCTATTCTAGAACATTACCACTTTCTTCTCCAGCAAAAACTCTGTCAGCCATTCCATCTCATGGAAGCTCTGATTCTTCAGCAGGCTCCACTATAATAAATGCAATATTTGAGCATCTTCCAGGCCACCAGAATCCACCTCCATTACCACAATCTCCTATCTTAAATGTTCGAAAGTTTCATAAGGTGCAGCTATTAGCTGGTTATCTGCACACCCTTCCCCATAAATGAGGGACTGTCAATTGACATTCTTCATTACTTCACAAATGACTCCATCAACTCCATCTCTAGGAACTTCCATTATTCCATTACTAACAACATGCATCACTCCTTCCTCCATCACACTGCTCCTCACAGTTGCCTCAGCATTCGGAAACATTGAGATTAATGTGTACACATCAGAATGAGTATAAGAAGTTCCCTGATACCTTGTACAAATTCTGCACACCCTTCCCCATAAATGAGGGACTGTCAATTGACATTCTTCATTACTTCACAAATGACTCCATCAACTCCATCTCCAGGAACTTCCATTATTCCATTACTAACAACATGCATCACTCCTTCCTCCATCACACTGCTCCTCACAGTTGCCTCAGCATTCGGAAACATTGAGATTAATGTGTACACATCAGAATGAGTATAGGAAGTTCCCTGATACCTTGTACAAATTTCCCCTAGTAGTATAAATATCAAATCTGATCTCCTCAAAAAAGAGGTCACTACCCTAGTGGGACTTATCTAATCAACAAGGGGTAAATAAAAATAAAAATAATTAAATAGAAAATACAACAAACAAAAAATATAATATTAAAATAAAAATATATATAAAATGAAATAAGCAGCACAAATAAAAATAAAAATAAAATATAACAACAAAAATAAAATAAATAAATAAAACAAATATATATGTAAAATATAAAACTAAACTAAAATAAGAATTAAAAAAAAACTTGAATGTAAGTCAATGTAACTAATGCCTGCAATCAACTATATAACTGTTAAATCAGAAAATGACAACAGGGTGAAATCTTAAAGCAACAAGTCCCAAATATAATTTTCCAAATAATGAAATGTATTTATTTTACATTTGTTAACTAGGTTTTTCCGACTGAGGTGAGTTGCCCTTTTTCATTGGAGGCTCCACAATATTATAAGTTTAACAGAAGTAGTAGACAAAAGGCTTCAGTGTTTTACAATTTAAGTATGTAGAAAAGCAATAGACAATGAAAAAACACATTTTCTTTCTTTTTTTTTAAACAGCAAAGAATTTCAAAATATCAGTTGTTATTGACATAATTTTGAATCAGGAGAGAAATGAGAGATGGACAAGCAGAGTGATGGTTTACAGAGGTTACATTATGTAAGATTGTATTGTCAGGATACTACCCAGATTAGGAGGCTAAAAGAGAACTTACAGATAAAATAAAAGTAGAGGTCTACAAATTTCCCCTAGTAGTATAAATATCAAATCTGATCTCCTCAGAAAAGAGGTCATTACCCTAGTAGAACTTACCTGATCAACAAGGGGTAAATAAAAATAAAAATAATTAAATAGAAAATACAGCAACAAACAAAAATATAATATTAAAATAAAAAATAAACTGAAATAAGCAACACAAATGAAAAATGAAAATTAAATATAACAATAAAAATAAAAAAAGAAAATCAAAAATAAAACAAATATAGATCTAAAATATAAAACTAAACTAAAATAAGAATAAAAAAATTAACTTAAATGCAAGTCAATGTAACTAATGCCTATAATCAAATATGCAACTGTTAAATCACAAAATGACAGCAGGTTGAAATCTTAAAGCAACAAAATAAACATAAAATGTCCAGGCCAGGAGTGACAAAGTCCCAAACATCATTTTCCAAATAACAATGAAATGTTATTTATTTATTTATTAATTTTACATTTGTTGACCAGGTTTGTCCGACTGAGCTGAATAGCCTTTTTTCAGCTGAGGCTCCACAATATTACAATAAGTTTAACAGAAGTAGTAGACAAAAGGCTTCAGTGTTTTACAATTTAAGTATGAAGAAAAGCAATAGACAATGAAAAAACACATTTTCTTTCTTTTTTTTTAAACAGCAAATAATTTCAAAATATCAGTTGTTATTGACATAATTTTGAATCAGGAGAAAAATGAGAGATGGACAAGCAGAGTGATGGTTTACAGAGGTTACATTACATAAGATTGTATTGTCAGGATACTGTCCAGATTAGGAGGCTAAAAGAGAGCTTACAGATAAAATAAAAGTAGAGGTCTACATAAGGGCAGGTAGTAGACTGTCTTTAAAGTAGTAAGGTATTTTAAGAAGGATGAGTACAGTGGCAGGACCAGTGAGTTTTTAGGTATTATCTGGTGGCAGATTTGAAATTATTAAGATGTTTGAGGGACCTGATTTCTAATGAAAGTTTGTTCCATGATATGGTAGGATGGTAGCTATAGAGGTTGCATCCAAATTTGATCTTAGGTTCATATATTTGTAGCAAGTCTTGGTCAGAGCTACGTAGAGACCTAGTGGGAGAATATTGAGAGATGAGAGGAGATAAGCTGGGAAAGTAGGATTGTTAGTATAGGATTGAGTGAATTATTTGGAGTTGAGAGAGGAGGAGCTGGTGAGGTATTTCCAGTCAGTTTAAGTATTTTAACGAAAGATAATGGTGCGATTTATATGTTTGGTGTGCAGCGAATCTAGCAACATTGTTGTAAGTCAATTCTAATTTAGCTATCAGTGAGGAGTTGATATTACTGAAAATTTGAGAGCTATACAACAGGCTAGGTAGGAAGTAAGCATGAGAGAGAGTTACGTTTGCTTTGTTTGTGAAAAACTTTTTGTTTTGATAAAGAAGGCCAAGTTTTTGATGCATCTTTTTAATACAGTTATTTATATGTAAATGAAACTTAAGTTAGTCATCTATAATGACGCCTAGAAGTTTTATGTTAGATTCAACAATGATGGAAGTGTTATCAAGGGACAGTATATAAAATGTGGGTTTAAGGTAGGTAAGGTTTTTGGGAAGAAAGAGTAAGAGTTTCATTTTTTAGGGTTAAGAATAAGCTGGTTGTCAGAGAGCCAGGTTTCGACTGAGTTAAAGGATGCTTGAGTAGCAGAGATAAGGTCAGAGGGAGTGTCAGTGATGGTGATGACTGTAGAGTCATCTGCATATTGTTTAAGGGATGACTGGGGCCAGGAGGTATAGAGTAGAAAGCCATGTTGGTTAATGAAATATTACTAAAACATTTTGTGATCCAGTTTCTTGAGTAAAAGAATGTACTTGATAGAGCATGCAGCATTTAGACCAGGTGGACTGTAAGCCTTCAGATGAATTTGCCATTCCAGCTCCTTCTTTTCCAGAATGGCACTGCAGTTCCCCTCTAATAGATCCATCTTAACAATGTCCAAAATGTGGAACAAAAAATGTGTGACCTAGTGATTCAATATTATGATTTGCAAGAGATTATTTGCTTAAATGGTTTCTAATCTCAGAATTGTGATGGGCTCTCCTTCTTTTAGATATAGATTTTCCCACATAAAAATTAATTAAATCAAAAATTAATTCGGACTACTGGTCTCTCTATACAACATTCTCAGTGTTGCAATTCCCAGACTCTTTGCTGTTAAATATCTTCCCTGAGCAAGAGCAAATTAAAAAAAAATTCTCTGCAGCTCATAAATTCACAAAAATGTACAAAACAGTGGGCCACATTTAAAAGTACCACGAATCTCATTACTATCTTTGTTAACTGTTCCTTCTAAATAAACTGTAATATCCTTGCCTATTTTAAAACAAAAGAAGAGCCAAGGTCAAGAATCTTACTCACCAGTCTGTTACTAGACCAGTTGTCACAAATAACTTTTTTGATCTCATGTGCATCTTTGCTGAAAGTAAGGGTCATGCTGCTGTTCAGATTTTTTTTTGTTTGGTAAGTGTAAAGATACCCAAACCCATCTAATAATCTCATCTGGGGTTCATGTGAGGGAATGTTATCCCTTACTTTAAGGTCCACAGGGGGATCCAGAATGCATCTAATGGCAGCATTTTCATATTCCTTCACAAGAAAGTCTCTGTGGAGGTCATGCAGTTTCTTGAGGAATTGACCTGTTTCTTCAGAATACCCAAGCTGTCCTCATTCCCTCTAATTTAATTACATTCTTTTTGGTCACTTTCAGATTCATGTTGTTAGCTTTAAGAAGTTATACTCCAGATAGGCTTGTGATACAAGCCATAGTGAAGTTATTGTAACTGTCAATTCTTATACACAGAGTTGTGCCAGAAAACTGACATTGTGGAACTCATAATGGGTGGTAAATCTCAAAAAAAGTTGACTGTCACATGTGAACAAAAAATTCCTTTATAGCAGCCTTGGAGTCTTCCAATACAATACAAATATCATTAATAAATCTCAACTAGCACTTAATGAAACACCAGTACAGTGAAGAGTTCCTCTACATAAACAATCACCAAAACTGAGTCCACAGAGACAGGAACTATTTCCATTTTCCTGAGAAAATCAAGTGTTCAGAACAATGCACCTCTAGCCAAAGCTTTTATGTGATATTCCAGGAAAATAGTCCCTGGTTTCGAGATATCACCTTCCCTTGCAATAACTAGTCTGAAGGTTTGGTCCTGAACATTTTTGTGCGGCCTGGGAATACCAAAAATCTCAGCAGCTTAGGGTGAGCAACTGCAAAGAAGCCATGCAATTTCCATTAATAAGGTCATCTTCATAATACAACAGTCTCCAAATTCATTTTGTAATAAAAATCTGTCTACTAAATGTCTTCAATCTTTGGTTGTATTTCACTGTGTCAGTAACATAACTACCCACACCCTTGTCATCTTTCATAAAGTGATGTAATTTATCTCAGGTCATATCGCCGAGGGCTTTAATTTCATTGCTGAGTACACTGTAAAAGTTCTTGTGGCATGGTCTGCTCAGAACTCAATATCTGCCTCACATTTGCTCACAAAAGCACACGAGTCAGATTTAAAGCAGAGCAAAAATGATTAAGTATTTTCCATCTCACTTTGCCTTAGTTGTTGTCAGTGTCCTTCACATTATCGTGGAAAAAAAAATTCAAATTCAGCTTCTGCACATACAGTTTTAAATCAATGGTTGTGTCCATGTGCTTACTCTGGTCATGAGTGAAAATGTCATTCTCTTTCCAGTACATTTCTTTTTACAGTAGAGAGGGATTTAACAGAGTATTTCTAGACCTTAGTCTGGAGTTTGGGAATCCAGGTTATGGCTAGCAGGTCTGTAGCCCCTTCAGAGCTCTATTTCCCTGGCATAAGTGATCTCTCAGAGGGTAGAGAATGGATTATAATACATCTATAATGCCAGATATTACAGTTTCAAACTTTGTACTGTTCAGAAAATGCATGTTGATATAAAGTATGTTGTTCTATTAAATGTTTTAGTGAGTAAAATATAGAAATTGTCTGTGATGTTGGGCTTTTGTCTCCATTAGTTTTTGTCCTTGATTCTCGAAAAAAGAAGTCGAGAGATAAGCATCTAAGTGTTGTCTGAACTGTGTTTCTAATCTAATCATTTATGATGTCAGACAGAAACAGTTGGGGTACTGTGATGCTAATTTTTGCATAATGGCTTTTGCCTTACTACAATGGTGTTAATATTTCTGACTATTCATACCAAGACCTGTACAAACAAGCCATCTGATTTGTTTAATCTGCTATTTGCCTCAGATTTTCAAACAAATATTTGTTTTCAGTACATTTTCAATCTGAATCTCAGTGTTATAAAAATTATATTTTTGTGCTTCTCTGATCTACTAATATATTTCTGCTTTGTAATTTTTAGCCTGAGATGATAAGCTTACAATCACCATTGTGGAAGATGGAGGAAAACCTGTATAAAAACAAAACATTTGATTTTCAACATATTTGTATGATTCTTGTCACCGTGACTTCTGATCATCAAGCTTCACTTTTTGTATGATTCTTGTCACCGTGACTTCTGACCATCAAGCTTCACTTCAATCAGACACAATGTCTGGGGGAGGGTGCTTTCATCCAAGCAGCCATGAGGGTGAGTTGTGCTTACCTTTATGGTAATGAGAGTATTATTTCATCTTTTGGCCTAACCCTGCCTTGTAGATGACGTGACTAACTGCATCACTACAAGAACTGTCTATGCCCTATCTGTCCAACCCCGGGTGTTCTCCCACATATATATATATATATATATATATATATATATATATATATATATATATATCAGGAGACTGTAGATGCTTAGTTATTTGAGTTAAAACACACTGTTCAAGACCGTGAAATTCACTTGGCGGAATTACTGCTAACATAAAGAATAGTCTATGAAATACATAATCTAAGGGGTGGAATATTGACAGAAGCTGATTAAACATTGTAAAAAGCCACAGAAGCCTGTTGTGAGAGTGAACTACTGAACATGCAACATAAAAGATTTACAAGTATGTTAAATTAGGTCTGTGCATGAAAATTGTGTGAAAATATGTAAAACTAGTATTGTGCTTGAAAATGTAACAATTAAGTGTAGAAATTACAAAAAAAAAATGAAAAAATGTACTGTACAACTTGAAATCAAATCTGTGCAATATTTGGTGGTAATAATAATTTTGCCAGAGTGTGTTTGAAATGGAAAAGAGAACATCACCAAATTATTAATGTTATTAAATCTAGAGCAAACAAAAGCTAACATTTTTTGTAATTATTGTTACAGTCAGCAATCTTAAAAAAAAAAACTGCTTGTCCCACTATCGAATATGGGCTGTAGTTTGTTCATAATGCAATTTACATCTGAAAAAAACTAGAGAAAATACAAAGATTTTTACTAGACAAATTAAGAATCTGAGAGGCCAGGATTCTGTCAGAAGTTTGGAAATGTTGTCCCTTTATAGTGTGAATTACTTTTATGCCGTAGAAGTTGGTACTTCTAAAACTGAGCACCTAAAGAATACAAGAAATAAGTTTGTTGGTTGATGTTGTACCTCAAAGGACTACTGTTCCCTTTAGCTCTGAAAAAGTAAGATCTTCAGAACATAACAGCAAAATGTGAAACTCTCTGTTACAACTAAAAACAATTTTATTTTTTTGCAAGGAGTAAACCCACCCCTGGCATCCTCCCATTTAAAGGGCTGTACTCCCTGACACCCCAAATGCTTACATATATATATATATATATATATATATATATATATATATATATATATAGTTTTCATTAACTCAAAATTCATACAGTCAGGACCATATGACTGAGTTTCCGAACATGAAGGTTTTAAATAGAGATCATAGAACAGTGCAGAATGGGGAAAATTTACCCTTTTCCTCACTATAGTGTGATCTCAGAGTTGGTATATTTAATTTGCAGGGCATGTAAAAAAAAAAAGTTAGATTTTTGTGGGGGTTTATTTCTTTTGGATGTTCGTGTTTTTGGAAACTCAACCAACTCTTCAGAACCCATCACTGTCATAACCTAAAACAACTAGGCTGGCTGGAACTTCCTAACAGGCTGACTTATCAACAGCTCTTAACTGCTCACAAAATTCTTTATCAGCCTTCTAAAACACATATTCTCTCCAACCTCATTACACCATATAATAACTTGAAACAGCTATGCTCTGCAAACAAACTACTGGTTAATACTACCATACCCAATAACTCTGCAGGCAATAGCCTTTTTTCTAACTCTGTTGGACAAATGTGGAACAAACTACCATCTGATATCTCATCTTTGTCTAGTCCTCCACTCTTTAAAAAACAGCTAAAAACACATCTTAACAAGCACTGGCTTTGCTCCTGTAACAACCCAGACTAACCTGTCTTGTATCCTTCCCTCCTAAATTCCTCCTCACATAACATACTAGAGAGATATGTAATAAAAAAAAAAAAAAAAAAAATGATTACTACTTTTTTCTAATTTTTCCATATTAGAAACTTATATTTTAGAATCTGTATAGCAAATGTATGTTAAAACTTTGTTTTGACTTGCCTCTCTCCAAAGATTTTATGTTCTGTCTTAATGTTTTAATAATTTTAACTTGTTTTGACCATTACTGTGAATTATTTGTAAATTTCTTTGGAGCTTTTCTCCCCGGGCCTCCACTGAAAATGGACATATATCCAGCTGGACTAGCCCGGTCAACAAATGTAAAATAAAATAAATAAATAAATAAAAATGGTTGCGACCATAAGATTTTCAAATTTCAGAAAACTCAGTCATCTGTTAACACACTCTCTCTCTCTCTGTATGTGTGTATCTATATATATATATATATATATATATATATATATATATATATATATATATATATATATACACATATATCTTTTTTTTTAATTTATGTATATACTAGCTCAGTGAGTGCTGAACCTCAGACATGATAAAATATTTAGGGATACAGCAAATTTGTAGTTAGTATATACTTCCATGCAGTCATTCTTAATCTCACTGTTCCAAGGATCACACTTATTTTCCTTGAATATACAATGAGAGCTCTAGCACAAGGGAAAGTCAAATGTAATAGAATGTAATCTCAAGGAAAAAAACTCTATTCCAAATTATATTGCTGGTAAACCAGTCTTAGCAAGGAGACTGAATAAAAATGTCTGTAACTAGGACTTCATTAAGAGTGCAGATTAATAAGACAGAGTTCATAATGTATAGTTTCTGTATCTCATATTACTAACAATATTCTGAAGGGGTATACTGATATATATGAAAGTTTAGGATGTCTAAAGACTTAATGCCACATAAGCTATCACCTAAAATAATTTCTATGATTCATGCTAAATGGAGAGTACCTACTGAACATAAGGCTAAAACAGAGTAAGAACTGAAGTTTAGGGAGTTACTAGGAGTATTATCAAACAAAGAGATCCCATGGAATGTATTAACAGTTTGGTGACTGGTCAAGAAGAACAATGTTACAATTTCTGTTGATCAATGCAATCTTAACACATGTACCAACAGACAGAGAGAAAGCATGATTCACCACAAATTATCAGAGGTGGATGCTTCCACACATAATACCAGATTCATTTTAGTGCTCGATACAAACCAGGGATTCTGGTAGATGAGGCTGGTTGAATCCAGTTTGAAACTCTGTATATTTAATATGCCATTAAGTAGACACAGCTTCTGAAGTTTATCTTTTGGGATCTCACCATTCTCAGAAATGTTCCAGTGAGCAGGAAAAAAGAGAGAGAGAGAGGCTAGAAGGCATTCTTAATATAATTGATGATACTAATCTGGAGTGCTACAAGGCAAAAATATGACAGATTACTAGTTACGTTGCTGGTCAGACTGAGAGAGGAAGCTTTGAAATTAAATTAAACAAAATGCCAAGGAGTCACTTGTCTGAAGTATATGGGCAAGTATTGACTGAGAATGGTATACACCCAGATGTTGACAATATTCATGCAGTTGTGACTATGCAAAAATGCAAGAATCTACTAACAAACCTTCACATATGCAAGTCTTTGGAATAGTACATACCTGTCAAACGTTATTCTATACTAGCCAATACTGCTAGCATACAGACAAAGTCCTGACTACAATCCATGTGGTCCATGTTCAATTAGTGGCAAACATACCTGCTGGAGCTGGTATGGAGAGGATAGGCATGCCTATCTTTAGACAGAGTGGAGGAATAGGATATGTTATGCTGTAATCCTTTAAAGAAGGATGGCAACATTTAGAGGTGGTTCTGAGGCCTACAGTTAGCTCACCAAGCAGAGAACATGAAGCCTTCATCAGCAACTGGACTGAAGCATGCATATGCAAGATGAGGTGGACTGCCCCCAACAGACAGACAGACAGACACACACACACACACACACACACACACACACACACACACACACACACACACACACACACACACACACCATGATGTGGGTCATGCTTCTCCCATCCAACAGGAAGGGTAAAAGGCTGAAGAAGAAAAACAAAACTTTATTGCCAGGATGTCAGTGAGAATATAAGCAACCCTTATGGCTGCCTGAATGATGGCCTCTCCAGAGTTGGAGAAGACTTGATGGTCAGCAGTTACAGATGAAAAAACATGAGAGTTTATTCTGTACTTGTCAGAGGTCACAGTGCTATCAGTTCATTTTTCTATCTGAAAATATTTCTTCTGTGTATCTGGAATTGCGCTTGACCCAGAGGTAAAGTATTTAGCTTCTTGTATAATCACCTTTTTTATACTACTATGACTAGCATCTACTCGCAACAAAACTATGTTATTTGTTTCATAGTATTTTAATCCTGAAAAATCTGTACCTTGCATTTTAAGCATTTCCAAGCTCTTATCTTGTACATAGGTCTGCTCCATGCAATATATTGGTCTAACAATTTTCTTACAGACATAATTATTTCAAAAATAATAGATATAAATTTTGTAAAATACTCTATCATTACAAGAAACCTCTGCAATGTGTGCTTATCTTCTTGCCTTGGCATTTATACAGTGGTTAGACTTTGTTCTGATGAAACAAAATATGTTTTTCAGTCTTGACAATCTGAGTTTACATTTGTTCTTATTTAACTTAAATGTATGATGCCTTAATTTATTCAGCAGCAATATCTGTTTCATTGTCATAATCTTCTTGTGTCAGACCCACCTTAATATAACAATTACATTTATAACACCTTCTAAGCCTTTAACTATTTTGGCAATAGCAGTCTGAAATTCCTCAAGTGCTGAAGAAATAAACAAAAGTCTAATGACATGTACCCTGAGTGCCATACTAAGTGTTCACTATTTGGAGTGGACTTTAGCTTTATCTGTCAAAAACCTTAATTTGCTTGTAATACTGATACACATTAGCATTTGGCATTCTTGAAACTACTTTTACAGCTATAAGGAATAAGTAATGTTTTCTTTCATTTGCTTTACTTAGATCTTGCAGAATAATACCCATATAAATATCTTTCATTCACAACAGTGAACTTAATGTTCATCTATTATTTTTCCTCTAATTACTCCTTAATGGTGGATACTATTTCAATTCTCTTTAGCTCCTGATCCGCTTTAGTTATGATTGCTATGAGTACTTTCGAAGAGCATGAACAACTGGCACTTACAAAGTTTTCATTTTGTTCTCTTGGCAAACTCTCTATGCCAGTAAACTAAATCAGAATAGTGACTGCAGGAAATTATTAGTACTGTTCTGCATTGTACCAAATACATCTCTGTGGCAGTGGACTGATTACCTAAAAATTCAGTCCTTGGTTTTACACTGTGAATTCTTGTTTCCCCCAAGTTATATAATGTAAAATATTAGGATAATTCACTAAATTGCAACTTCTAATCAGTCTGACTTAATGGTACCCAAGGGTGAGAGACTGGTGATTGGAGCAGATTTCAATGGGCATGTTGGTGAAGGGAACAGGAGGGATGAAGAAGTGATGGGTAGGTATGGTGTTAAGGAGAAGAATGCAGATGGTAGTGGATTTTGCAAAAAGGATGGGCATGGCTGTGGTAAATACATATGTTAACAAGAGGGAGGAGCATAGGGTGACATACAAGAGTGGAGAAAGATGCACACAGGTGGATTATATCCTATGCAGGAGGACCAGTTTGAAGGAGATTGGAGACTCTAAAGTGGTGACAGGGGAACGTGTAGTTAGGCAGCATAGAATGGTGCTCTGTAGGATGACATTGGTGATCAAGAAGAATAGGAGGAGGAGTGTGAGGGCAGCACCAAGGATCAAATGGTGGAAATTGAAAAAGGGTGATTGTGAGGTGGAGTTCAGGGAAGAGTTAAGACTTGCACTGAGTGGCAGTGAAGAGTTACCAAATAGCTGGGTAACTACAGCAGAGCTAGTAAGGGAGATAGCTAGAAAGCTGCTTGGTGTGACATATGGACAGAGGAAGGAGGACAAGAATACCTGGTGGTGGAATGAGGAAGAACAGGAAAGTATACAGAGAAAGAGGTTGGCGAAGAAGAAGTGGGAATGTCAGCGAGATTAAGAAAGTAGACAGGAGTATAAGAAGATGAGGTGCATGGCAAAGAGAGATGTGGTGAAGGCTAAGGATAAGGTGTATGGAGAGTTGTATGAAAGGTTGGACACTAAGGAGGGAGAAAAGGACCTGTACCGATTGGTTAGATAGAGGGACCAAGCTAGTAAAGATGTGCAGCAGGTAAGGGTGATAAAGGATAATGAGGGAAACGTATCCCCAAGTGAGGAGAGTGTGTTGAGCAGATGGAAAGAGTACTGTGAGGGGCTGATGAATGAAGAGAATGAGAGGGAGAGAAGGTTGGATGATGTGGGTATAGTGAATCAGGAAGTCCAATGGATTAGCAAGGAGGAAGTAAGGATAGCTATGAAGAGGATGAAGAATGGAAAGGCTGTTGGTACAGATGACATACCTGTGAAAGCATGGAGGTGTTTAGGAGAAATGGCAGTGGAGTTTTTAACTAGGTTGTTTAATGAAATCTTGGAAAGTGAGAGGATGCCTAAAGAGTGGAGAAAAAGTGTTTTGGTACCTTTTTTTAAAAATAAGGGTGATGTGCATAGCTGTAGTAACTACAGAGGGATAAAACTGATCAGTCACAGCATGAAGTTATGGGAAAGAGTAGTGGAAGCTAGGTTAAGAAGGGAGATGATGATTACTGATCAGCAGTATGGTTTCATGCCAGGAAAGAGCACTACAGATGCGATGTTTGCTCTGAGAGTGTTGATGGAGAAGTACAGAGAAGGTCAGAAGGAGTTGCCTTGTATCTTTGTGGACTTAGAGAAAGCATATGACAGGGTGCCTAGAGAGGAGTTGTGGTATTGTATGAGGAAGTCGGGAGTGGCAGAGAAGTATGTAAGAGTGGCACTGGATATGTACGAGGGTAGTGTGACAACGGTGAGGTCTGCGGTGAGAATGACAAATGCATTTAAGATGGAGGTGGGAATTACATCAAAGATCAGCTCTTAGCCCTTTTCTTATTTGCAATGTTGATGGACAGGTTGACAGATGAGATCAGACAGGAGTCCCTGTGGACTACGATGTTTGCAGATGACATTGTGATCTGTAGTGAGAGTAGAGAACAGATTCAGGAGATCCTGGAGAGCTGGAGATATGCTCTACAGAGAAGAGGAATGAAGGTCAGCAGGACTAAGACAAAATATATGTGTGCGAATGAGAGAGAGGATAGAGAAATGGTGAGTATGTGAGGAGTAGGGTTGGCGAAGGTGGATGAGTTTAAATACTTAGGATCAACAGTTCAGAGTAACGGCAAGTGTTGAAGAGAGGTGAAGAAGAGAGTACAGGCAGGGTGGAGTGGGTGGAGAAGAGTGTCAGGAGTGATTTCTGACAGATGAGTACCAGTAAGAGTGAAAGGGAGGTGTATCCATATTCATTAAGGATATCCACACCTCCAGGCTAGTTGCTCAGCATAATGCAGCCGAGGTTATCCAAGTGCAACTAACTCTGGGCCAAACTGCAATCCAAATTGTAGCTTGCTATAGATCACCCACCATGCCCCAGGATTCCCACTCCTCTTTTCTTGATGTTCTGGAAAATATTAGGGTTCAACCAAACACCCTAGTAATGGGCGATTTCAACTACCCCACTATTAACTGGGAACACTACTCATGTACCAAGTCCTTCGCTCAGCGCTTTCCGGAATTCATAAACTCCAATGCCCTGGATCAACTTATCCACACCCCCACCAGGGGCAACAATATCCTAGATCTAGTCATTACCAATATGAGTGACCGGTGTTCCACATCTGAAGTCAATGCCTCATTGGTCCGATCCGACCATAAGCTAATTACCCTAGATATCCACATCCTGCCTCCACCCCCCATTAAGGAAACCATAGTAAAAAATTTCTCCAAAGCCAGCTTCATGCTTCTTAAGACAGAAGTGGTGAACTTCATGACACCCATGCAGATGGACAATACAGTTACGACTACTGAATCCTACACAATTGCACTTTATAAGCACTTACATGAGTGCATGGATCATGCTATCCCAAACAGAACCAAGACGCTATCCTCCAAAAAAAGGAAATCAATCTGGTGGTCCCCTGCCATAAACAAACTGTACAACAGAAGGAAGAAACTCTTGCAAAAGAGAGTAAATTCCCATGAGTGGCGGAGCTCCCTGGTCAGCCTCAGTAAGAAGCTGAGATCCCTGACAAAATCCTCCAAAGCTAGTTATGAAAACAAAATCGCCACTGATTCTAAAGACAACCACAAAGTATTCTATAGCTATGTCAAGAATCTGAATGGCAACACTCAGATCTGCTCTGAGTTACAGCACAATGGCACTAAATATACAGACCCAACTGATATTGCCAACATCCTGGCAGATAGGTTCAGTGCTAACTTTACCCCCTCTCACCCCCTAAAGAGACCATCTCTATACCGGAAGAATGCAAAGTTCCTGTAATCACGGCTGCACAGGTAAAAACCACACTCTCCAAAGCCAAGAACACAGCATCCATGGGACCAGACAACATCCCAGGCTGCATTCTACATGAACTACAAAACAAACTGGCACCCCACCTAAGTACCATGTTCAGTCATAGCCTCACCTCAGGCTTTGTGCCTGCTGAATGGCGCACAGCAATGGTTATCCCACTCCACAAGGGGGGAGCCACCACGGACCCCAGGAACTACCGCCCCATTAGCCTGATGAGCCTGGTTTGCAAGGCCATGGAATGTATCATCATGGAACTTATAAACAACAAGACATTGGTAATCTCCAAACTCTGGATCCCACCCAGTTCGGGTTTGTAAAAGGCAGATCATGTCTCCTAAACCTGACAGACTTCTTTGAAGCAGTCACCAAAGCCGTAGATAAGGGTAAGGTGGTTCACACAGCCTATCTAGATCTTGCCAAGGCTTTTGACACCATCCCCCACTCTGGAATTATAGATAAACTCACTAAACTAGGTATAAATGACTATGTCACAAGATGGGTTGCCAACTGGCTCATTGACAGAACCCACACTGTGAAAGTAGCAGACTCCAAATCTGACTTCAGACCAGTGACAAGTGGAGTACCACAGGGTTCAGTCCTGGGTCCTCTCCTGTTTGGTATCTACTTTTCTGAAGTACAGGCTAACACAGAAGGTCTTTGGCTAATGAAGTTTGCAGATGACTGCAAACTAGGAGCCATAATCGAAACTTCTAACAATGTGGACATCCTACAAAAGGGCCTCACTGAGACAGATGCCTGGTGTCAAAGCCATGGCCTCAAGCTCAATGACAAAAGTGCATTGTCATCCCCTTTGGTAAAAACTCTGTACCCATGAACTACAACATAGGCGGTAGTATACTTAACACCAAAAGTGTGATAAGAGACCTTGGGACACAGGTGGACAGTAGTCTCTCCTTTGATAATCACATCGCCACAGTAGTTAGGAAATCCTTCTATGGGGCACACCACATCATAAAATGTTTCTCATCCAGAAAAAAAGAGGTCATTGTTCCCCTCTACTCATCACTCATTAGACCCATTATAGAGTACAACGCCCCTTTTGGTATGTACCTCACAAGACATCTACAACAACTGGAATGGCCACATAAGTACCTCACAAAGAGGATTACCAGCCTCAAACAGATGCCCTACGTAGACCGTCTCAAAAAACTTCAGCTTTACTCCGTCGCATATCGCCTACTCAGAGGTGATCTCTGCCTAACATACAAGCTATGTCAAACCCAGAGCTGTTGGACATGCTCCACTTAAAGAAATCCCAATCCCTCTGAGCTACACGCTCTAGGGACATAAACCTTGTCACCACAATAAACAGAACATGCCGGATGGATAGATTCCTGTCCCAGAGACTTCCCATACTCTGGAATAAACTACCTATCTATATCAAACAAAGCTCCTCATTAGCACTCTTCAAGAAAAATCTTGCTGATTGGTTGGGAAACAGGAAATTCACCCCGGGGATCACCTTTGTGGCTCTGCTCGACAATGGCACAAGAAAATAATTTTCTTGGGTGGCAAAAGCCAGGGTACCTTTTTGGCTGGGCTTGTATAGGCCCCAGGGCTGATAGTCTAGTACCTACCTATGAATCTATGAACCTACAAGAGGGTAGTGAGACCAGCTATGTTATATGGGTTTGAGACAGTGGCATTGACAAAAAGGCAGGAGTCAGAGCTGGATGTGGCAGAGTTAAAGATGTTAAGATTTGCACTGGGTGTGATGAGGGTGGACAGGATTAGGAATAAGTATATTAGAGGGTCAGCCCAGGTTGGATGGTTTAGAGACAAAGCCAGAGAGGCAAGATTGCATTGGTAGGGACATGTGCTGAGGAGGGATGCTGGGTATATTGGGAACAGGATGCTAAGGATGGAGCTGCCAGGTAAGAGGAAAAGAGGAAGGCCTAAAATAAGGTTTATGGATGTAATGAGAGAGGACATGTGGGTGGTTGGTGTGACAGAGCAAGATGCAGAGGACAGGGAGAAATGGAAACAGATGATCTGCTGTGGCGACCCATAACAGGAACACCTGAAAGAAAAAGAAGAATCTGATTTAATGGTGTCATCTAGTGGCCAGAATAGGTTAACAATGTGCACACAGTGTTCTTGAATGTCAGTCAGACCCAAATGATTCCAAGCATTTTCTGACAACATATTGCACTTTGCAACAGTATATAATTTAAATTCACAGTATGACCACTTCTTTCCAAGTATTCAACTTGCGCACCTGTCACACTGTCTCGGATGAATTTGTGGACTTTTCACTTCAAAAATTCTTAAAATGGTTCTTAACAAAACATTGAATTTTTTTTTAAATGATTTGTTTTGATTTGATGCATCTTTACACATTGTCCTTTTAGCACAAATTCTGCAGAAGTGATTAAAAGCAGGGCAATTCTTTCATTCTTCTAGTCATACATACTGCAAGACTCAGCTACAACAATGCAATGTTTTCTCTCACCTCTGCATTACATTTTTTATTTATTACAGTGCATTGCTTCATGACTTTCTCTTTCATATATTTTACTTTCACAGAACACCCCATATTTATCACTTTTTCATTATATGATCAAATTTTATTTTGCACCCTTTTATTTTACCTGCTATAGTAATTGCATTTGCTATACACACTTCCACAGATTTTGATAAAGTCACGTCCATTTCTCTTAAAACCTTGTCCTTATTTCTTATGTTTGAATTTTTCATTGATTTTAACATATTTACAATATGTACATAAAAAGAACTATATTAACAAATTTAAAAAAAAGTAATATAACCAACTGCCAGTAATTCCATAACTAAATACACTTAAAAAAACCTTAAGAAAAAATGGAAGAAACATTCTGAATAAAATAGTAATCTACTTTTAATAAGCGATCATTAAGTACATACATGAAATTGAGTGCTTTCATTTGTATAATGTTTAATAGTGAACTTCATCAGAATTATGGCTAAAGAAACTACAGGCTTCAAAAAATCAAACAATGCTAATTAACATATTGGTGACATCATATGTTATCTGCTCCATCTAAGAATGCTTTTAACATTTAAATGTCCATTCAAACCTGCGGGCGTGTCCACCCTAAGTCTCAATTGCCATTTCAGTTCTTTGACTTCGAGTACAGGATTGCAGTCACCAAAAATAATGGAAACTTTTTCAACAATGAATTTAAAAACAGAGTACTGGAGGTTAAATTTACAGTGTTTGGCAAGAGCGTTTTGCAGTAACCTTTTATAATTGCCTGATAATGCTCTTTAATCCTGTCACTCAGTTTTCTAGTGGTCTTCCCTACATAAAAGGCATCACGAAATGAGCACACTGATAAATAAACAATGTTGGTGTAATTACAATCAAATTTATCCACAAACTGAAATGTAAAATGAAGTAGTTTCAACACATATTTCTCTCTTTTGGCAATGTGTTGGCAACAAACACATCTTCCACAGGTGTACATACCTGGGAACCAATCCTGGGAAAGAACTAGATGAGGGGTTGGACTCAAAAAGGAACTTTAAAGAACAGGTTTTCTTGTAAGAAAAGGAAAGTTTAGTCACTAGTGCTTTAACTAATTGACTGCTTTTAATAATTCTCCAATTCCTTTGTAATAATGTTCCTGATACATTTCGAGGCTAAAGAAATGAGAAGGGGAAATCTTGTGCAGTTATTGGATAAGTTGTTCTTAACACTGTTGGACCCATATTTCAGGATAGAGAGGTGTTTGGTGTACCTGCAATCTGCCACTTCTTTAAAACAGTTAAAAAAAAGCTTTTCAGGGTATTGTTTTATCAGTGAACATTTTCACATGTTAACAACATTCTTGCAAAATAGGGCATCATCACTAATGATCCTACTCAGATAGACAAATTGATCTTTAATTATGTTTATTTTCATAAAATTGGGGTGCTGGCTTGAGAAGTCAAGGTAATTATTGCAGAAAGTTTATTTCCTATGGATGGCAAACACAAATTCTTTGTTGACAGGGTCAAATGAAAGGAAATGTCTAGAAAATGCAATTTATGTCCCTTCTCAAAGAGAGTAAAGTTAAGGAATTCAATGCTGTCTAAGTTTAACCAAACAGGACTCAAGTTGATTATGAGCCCTCATCCAAATGAAAATGATGCTGTTAATATTAATACAGTAATTATTTTCATCATTTTTATACCACAATATACTCTGTTTCTTATTGGAATGTCATGAAGTTCACCAAAATCGGTTATTCATTCTATTCAGTTCTGTAACATAGGCATCTATATTCGCTGCATGATTTTGTGCTCTTCTAAAGAAAAGATGCATAATACATGACAACATTTTCTGGATGGCGATAACTGTTGATTTTTTTTTTCTCAGAGTGTTTTTACTGTGTCATTCTCATCATAATAAAGAAAGCTGAATATCTTTATGGCTTCTTAACAACAATATAGAGAAACACAGCACACTTCACTTGTTAAGACTTCTCAGCTAATCCACTTACCATAAGACATAAATCAAAATTCTGGATTCAAAGCTTCCAGTTTTCCGACAGATTTTTCTTTCTACAGCATACATACTCCAGATAGTATAGTGCCATTTTCCACTGAGGCTTATACTTGTTCTAACACAGAAACTTTTGAAAGCAAATGTATATCTCAGTTCTGCAAATGTACGTCTTCATGTCTGGAGGATATTTCCCCACTTTGACATGTCTACTCAGAAGGCTTAATAAAAAAAACAGTACGTGGTATAAACTTCATAAGGTCTTACATTGCAAACTTTCTGGAAGCCCATGGACCATATGCTATGCACCAGGACTAGCTCATTAACATTTAAGATACTCTATATTAAATATTAACCCAAGCCAGGTCACTGTATCCCTAATCCTTACACAAAGCACCTGTAAAGTTGCAGAGAATGCTATTAGCAGTGATGAACTAGCGTTTGAAAGTATAGTATGAGACAAAGGAGTTTAGTGAGATTCCAGATACACTTATAACAGCACATCTTAAGGAATGTAAAGACCTACAACAGGAAGACGTAGAGGCATTAGGGACTGTATCACAATTACTGAGGACCCTTGAGAAGTTATATGAACTGAAAGCTGCTACTAGTGATGACTGAGAACAGCTAATACAATAAATTAGTATGATAGGATGTCCAGAGGGAGTCAAGTAGTTATACAATTTTCTTAAGTCAAATGTTCCTTTTATGGATGAACTGTCATGTAAAAGGGCTGATTTTCAAGGGTGATAAAGCCCTTATCCTGACATTTCTGTCTAATCAAATGCTGATGAAGCTAAATGATTCATATCTTGGAATAACAAAATGCAAACTGAGGGTAGCCAACATTATGCAGTAGCCAAATATATCTATAAAGCTGAGCATAAGATTGAAGACTGCGGACTATATTGCATGTTTTATTAGCAAGAATAATGGCAGTTGTGGATTCCTTCTGAAATTCCTTCACTGCCACGTTTGAAGTTGTGTTGATCATTTCCACAATCTCAGTTTTGTATTGCTTGTAGACAACTATTTGAAGCATCATGAGATGTTCATTTAGAAGATACTGCAACACATTCAGTGACAACATCACTAAAATACATATTTTTCTGACAAGAAATACCTCAGCCAGTAGTGTCTTATAATGATCCATAATTTGTCAATGAGGAATTTTAATCTTTTGACAAAGCATTATAGGTTCATAGGTTGGTACTGGGATATCTGCCCGAAGGCATATCTTAGCCCAGCCACATTGTGCGGTATTCACCGCCCCTTTAGTAGTTCCCTAGACCCTTGTACTGGCAGCTAGTACCCTTGGCCCCTATCTAGTAGTACTGTTGGTGTGATCCCCGGTGTGAACTTTCTGTTACCCATCAACTCATCAAGGTTCCTCTTGAAGAGTGATAGTGAGGGGCTCTGTCTTGTGTAGATCGGGACCCTGTTCCATAGTAAGGGAAGTCTCTGTGAAGAGAATCTATCCCCCCAGCATGTTCTATTCAATGTTGTGTTGAGGTTTATATCCCTAGAGCATGTAGCTCGAGTAGATTTGGTCTTGCTAAGATGGAGCATGTTCAACAATTCTGGGTTGGACATGGCTCTGTACGTTAGACAGAGATCGCCTATGAGAAAGCGGTATGGAACAGAGAACAGTCTTAGCTTTTTTCAATCGTGCTGCATAGGGCAACTGTTTGAGGCCAGTAATCCTCTTGGTTAGGTACCTCTGTGGTCTCTCCAGCTGCTGGAGATGTCTAGCCAGGTACATTCCAATTGGTGCATTGTACTAAATAATGGGTTCACATTCACACTACATGACGTCAAGTATGCAATACTAACAGTAACATGATCACACAGATGTAATGATCTGAAGAGTGATGAACATCCTGAAAATGTGTAACAGTTCAGATCAACCTAGCTTTTCCTTAACCATGTTAGAATACAGAAGTACACCATGCACATTTATAAGATGTCCACCAGCACAATTATAGACAGGGAAAAGATTAAAGCCATACTTTTTCCCTTATATTAACCCCTTAACTAGGCAACCAGCATTAGAACTGATTTGTGTATTATGGCAAGATGCAAAGTACTTATTTGTTTTGAAGGATAGAGAGAGGATCAGGGTGGTCTTAGCTCAGGCATTAGTCTACAAATTGCAATTCAGGCTACTGTTGTTGCTCATCATAATTAAGCAAAATCCATCACATCACTACAAGAGGTGATGACATGAAAATTTATAGAAGGAATTGCAGACAATTGTTGAAGCTGTCAGATACAGTTTTAAATCATCAATCAGCTGAGAATATTCAGGATTTACCTGAAGATGGAATGAACCACTGTCAAATTCAATTACTTCAATGACTGCATCCAGTCTTGAAACTAGTTCATTCAATTATCAGTGCCACCTCAAGCCTATGAGCCATGGTGCTGCAAATATGAGTGGAGATTGTCAAAATAATATAGGTCTGAAAGATACAATCTAAAAAAAAAATGGGGCTAGGACAGAGCCCTGTGGGACACCCTGACTGTAATCAAGAATGCCACTTGTCCAATTGCTGTATTATACTTGTCCTATTTGTAAGTCATGCAGCTATCCATCTTATCAAGAGTATATCAATACCTAGTTGTTCTCATTTATTGATCAGTGTTTTGTGTATGACCCTGTCAAATGCTGAAGCTAAAGCTATATAAATTACATCACAGCACAACTTTTCACTCGTAGCTATTATACTGTTATGGAAAATCATGTTGCAGATAGTAATAGAGCTATTTTCACATGTACATGCTATGTGGTTTTCAAGTCCCAACCTTTCTAATTTTAACAATAACTTATCCAATATTATCTTCTCCATTATTTTTCCACAACATGAAAGTAGGCTTAAGGGTCTGTAGGGCTCTGGCTTTGTCTTACTCTCCTTTCCATTACAGACAGGTTTAATAAGCATATGTCTCCAGTCTTGTGGAATCATCTCATATTTATATGACCTAGTAAATAATGGATACAGTATTGCTGTAAGTTCTTGATGATATTTTCTCATGTGATTATTACTAATTCATTCTCATCAATGTGCTTTGTTTGGATCCAGTTTGCATAGTTCTTTTTTCAATACAATCTCATTTGATTTCAGTATCTGAGGATACATGGATGTTACAAGGACAACTTATTAAGTTATGAAAGACTAAAATATCTGAACTTGTACAGTGTCTCAAACAAATATTTGAGAGGAGATCTTATTCGGGTATATAGGGCATTTAGAGAACTATCTTTGGAAATGTTTGAGGTTATCAAAAGTAGTAGAGAATCATCAGACAACCTATGTAGAAGATTTTATAGGAATAAGAAATGTTCCTTGGGAACATTAAAAATGAAATTTTCTCTGAGACTCTTTATATGATTACCATAGATGTGGTTGATTTGTTTCCCAGTATCCCTCACACTACTGGACTGGACTGGTTTAGTCAAAATTTAACCAAACATTCAGGGTTAAGCTCAAATATTAATAATTTGCTGGTAGAATTTATGGAGATTATATTATATAACAATTTTATTTATTTTAACGGAGAAATCTTCAAACAAAGAAAAGGGGTGGCAATGGGCACACCTTGTGCCTCAGCATATGCTAACATGGTTTTGTTTTTTTGGGAAAACACATATATTTTCTCAACACCCTGGAAAAATAATATCACCCATTACCAGAGATACCTAGATGATATCTGCATTCTCTGGAAAGGCAGTTATGAAGATCTCCAAAAATTTTTAGTATTTATTAACAATACTACAGATTTTTTAAGATTCACATTTAATATAAGTGAAAGCAGTTTAAGCTATCTGGATGTTTCACTCACAAAGAATATGGAAGCTAACACATTTCAATCAACAGTGTTTAGAAAAAATACATTTTCCAACACATATTTGCACTACAGTAGTGGACACCCTTTCTCACAAAAGAAAGGAATTGTAAAAGGGCAATTTATTAGAGCATCCCGAATGTGTAGTACAGAAGCACTATTCGAAAAAGAATCTTCACTTTTATTTGATTTCTTTCTTGAAAGAGGTTATCCTAGGTATCTGATTGAAAAAATGTTAACAGAAGTTAAAAGTAAAAGAGTGGATATTTTTTTTCCTACTGCTTGGTTGTTCTACGGAACAAGTTTCCATAAAAGAAAAAAATAGTTCCCACATCGAACATAACAAAGCATTTATACATACTTATAATAATGATTCACTGAAAGTGAAAAATTCCATATTGAAATACTGGCCAATTTTAAGGTCCAGTGAAGATGCTAATAAATGCTTACCCACAAGACCAACCTTTGTAAACGCTAGAAATACTAACCTTAAAAATATGTTTGAAAAGCAACAATCTCATTTGAGGAATGTAAATTGTTTAAGAACTGGCACTTTTAAATGTAACAGTTGTAAGCAATGTTCATATATAATGAATGTTAACAGCTACTTCATTAAACACAGAAATTTTAAGGTTAAATCTGAAGCATATTACAACTGTGCATCCAAGGGGGTGGTCTATTTAGGGGTTTGTCAGATGTGTGGAAGTTTCTATGTGGGTAAAACGGAAAGGACACTACGTAGAAGAATCTACGGACATTTATGCGACATACAGAAAAGGAAAGATAATAATGCCTTTTGTAAACACCTTGCAGTATGTCCTAAGATGTCCTTAAGGTTTATAGTACTAGAGCAGGTACCTTTAAATCCAAGAGGTGGTGATTGGGAGTCCACCTTGGAACAGAAAGAATTAATGTGGCAATTGAGGCTTGATGCCTCTAGACCACCAGGGTTAAATGAAGCTATTAGTATTAATAGTACTTTAAAACTAAGACGAGCTAAACTGTAATTTTTAATTTTTATTTGAGATTGCCTCTTTTTGGTTTGTGGGCACTATGTGTTCACTACCAGTTATGTGCATTTACATAGTGTAAGACAAAACGGGTATTTTATCACGTAGGTAGAAATGAAATATCTTAAGAACACTGTTGCAAATAGTGAAGTTTTCATGTACACATTCTGAATTACCAGAAGAGAAAAGATATGAGTGAAACCAGGTAAATGTGAAAATTTCTGTTGAGATACAGTGACTATTACGAGTCACCACTAGGAACGCAACATTTCATCTCATGTTAGTTAAGCTACGCTCCTAAGAATTTTAACAATATTTTATTCGTTTTTATTACGTATATAAATTAATACAAGTTGCTATTTATTTATACAATCTAATATAAGATTTTATGGTGGGTTATTATAACACATAAGGTATGAGCTGCTTATATTTGCATTTGCAAAAATATATTTTATTAAAACTTAATAATTCCTATTTTTATTTAAAAACCTATAAAAAACTGTTATAGATAGCCAGTAGTTATGTTTTTACTTTTATGTAGTTTATATGTTGACAGTTAGGTGAATAAAATGTTGTGTTTTAACGTTTTGTATTAAATGCGCACATAGCGTAATGGTTAGGTACTATGAAGTACCAATTAATTTATCAATTATTGAATTAGTTGATGTGATGACTTGACTATATAAGCCATTCAAAAATGTTTTGTGATTATCTTGAAAAAGCCTGATAGAGTCTCATGGATATCACTTCTACACTGTTCGTTTTGTGTAATAAAGTCAGTTCTGTTTTTCCAGGAAGAGTTCATTGGATTTTTTTGGTTATCTTCTGCCTGTGCTACTTTTGGTTTCTCTGGGACTCAGTTCATTTTACTTATTAGGAATAAGAAATGTACTAATTGGTTCTCTGAGACAGCAGCTGATACATGGAACAGATTATCAAATTACATTAAAGCAACCACTAGTTTAGATATTTTTAAAACAGCCTGGACACTTATTGTGGGAACAACTGTTTTGATATATTGGCAGGCTAGAAGGGCATTAATGCCAGTGCTTGAAATATTTGTATGTATTTATGAAGTCAAAAGAAGAACACAGAGAAAATATTGAATAAATGTCCTTTAAAAAGATTAAAGAGGTAATAAAATTAAATAAGATCGGAAAACCTCCAGGATTAGATGGGGTATCTGCAGAAACCTGCACGTTATTACCAAATAAAATAATTTCATTGTTGAGAGATGTTTTGAACTAATAGAAAACCATAAAATAATCCCTCCCTCATGGAAATATACCCTAATTTCTACAATTATTAAGCAAGGAAGAGATAAAGAGGTAGTTAGCTCTTATAGGCCCATTTCCTTATTAAATGTTGACTATAAAATTTTTACAACAATAGTATCTAACAGGTTGAGAGAAATTGTAGATACACTTATAAGTAAAGATCAAAATGACTATATTACAAACAGACTAACATTTGCTAATAATATAATAGTAATCATGGTAATAGATCTAGCTAACAATAGGAAAAAGAAAATTGTTTTTGATTAGTTTAGATACTGAAAAAGCATTTGATTCAGTTGATTGGAAATTTTTATTCAGAACAACAGAATATAGATTTCCAGAAATTTTGTGGATTTAATTAAAAATCTTTTTGTAGCCTCTAGAGCATTTATAAAATTGGGTGTTTATTTCACACAAAATTAAACTTCTTAAAAGTACAAGACAAGGATGCCCATTATCCTCACTACTACTTGCCATAACAATAGAACCATTTGCTAACAGTGTTACATTTAACAAAAAAATATAGCTGGTTTTGAGCCTAATAAAGATTTTCAATGTAAAATACAATTATTTGGTGGTTCCATCTTATTATCCGGAGGTGCTATCAACAAGTCAATCCCTAACGTTAATAAGGAATTAGATCAGTTTAAATTAATTTCTTCAATGCATATTAATCGTAATAAATTTTAAGTTATTTTAATTACTCAAACTGTAGATGCAAATATTAAAAGTGTAATTTTGGTTGGAATAAAAAATATGAAATGCTTAGGAATAAATATTCACTCGGACACTAATCTAATTAACTCTAACTTTATCAGTATTTTGATGAAATAAAATCTTTAATTAAACAATGGAATATATATTTTTACATTTGAAGAAAGACTGATTCTGATAAAATGGTTTTACCAAAAATATTGTATATATTACAATCAACTGTGGTGTTTCTAGATAAGAAGCTGATCAAAAATCAGAAAAAAAATGTCATTTCATCTTTGTGTCACCCAATAAAACCAAAAATTACATATATAAATTATGTAAAGATATGGGAACATGGAGGAAAAATTTCCAGCTTTAAAATTCTACTTCTTAGCCACAATTCTAAATATGATTAAACTTTGTTTAAGTCCACATTATACCAGCAAATGGAGAATAAAAAAATCATATTACACACACACACACACACACACACACACACACACACACACACACACACACACACATATAGATAGATATATAAATATAACTTCATAAATAAATTCTTATGGCCATTAAAAAAATATAGAGACAGGAATATGAAAGTAAACTTGGATTCAAGTTGCATGATGAATATTTTGAATATTTTACAAACTAGTTAAGTTTCCCATTACTTAAAAAAATGAAGTTTATATTATTTCCAGTTGCATATAGACAAGGATTTATAGAAAATCAAAACCTTAATAACATGTTACTTCTTAAAAATAAAAATCTAACACTTTGGCATGATTGTTTAGATAAAGGTTCATTGTTGACAGTAGAACAAATCATGAGAAAATATAGCATGGATAATACGCACAGATTAATGTTCCACAGTATACTTGAAAAACGTAAAGGTCAGTTATGTAATATGAATGATAGTGAAAAACATAACTTCCAAAACTTTTTTGAATACTTAATATCTATTATTCAAGGGAGTACTACATTTAAACGGGTCTCTCTAAAACCTATAAAATTATACAATAAAAATAATCTTGACTATAGATTTTGGAATTTTATTGAACCAATAGAGGCAGGTCATCTATCCGATGGGGAAAAAACAGAATTTTGATATTAAAATCTATAGGTTTAACTTCCTCAAGTTTATATTGGAAAATGTTCATATGGAAATATATTCATAGAAGTTTTATTACACCATTCCAAATATCAAAATTTGGTAAGTCAGAAATTTAAATAAAATAACTAAAGAAGATTGGATTCATATTTTTATGGAAAAGTTGAGAAGTATTGGAAGGATATAAATGATGATGAAAGGATGATCTCATAATCACTAGAAACTACCTTTGCACTATGAACCTCAAAATTTTACTAACATTCAGCACCATCTTTTCACAATGAATAACATTTGCAGCAAAGTCTTATTCCTTTGATTTGTTTTACTTCACTTGATCTGGATGTATATTTTCTACTGGTCTGCACCTACAAAGTGTATTACTCTGCATTTTTTTATATTTAAGCCTAGCTGCCTCCCTATCTGACCATGTTGTTAACCACATAAGATCTCTGTACAATGACTCATTCATAACTACACAATTTACAACCATAAACCTAGAAGCCAGTTTTGTTCTCCAAACCCATTGTCATATTTAACAAATATACTAACCTTCCATTAAACACAACCTCAGAGAACTTATTGCAGTCCAGTTATACCACATGAACTGAATTCTGTCCCTCTCTGGTAACTCAGCCATAGAAATAAAACAGCTACACTGACATGATTTTCACTTTGTGAATTCATGTTGTCAGTATTCAGTTAATTACATAGCTACCAGCTCCTTAAATACCATGCAGTTTGGACCAACCAAATAATATTTTTTTTCTTTTTTTTTTTTACAACATACAACTTTAAAAGGTTTGACAAGCTTGGAGTTTGTTATATTACAGAGGGAGATAAACTGGGCTTCCTCCATGGGAGTTGAGGATTTCCCTTTCCATTGAAAACAAAATGATGAAAAATGTTATTTGGTCAGATTTACCAACTTTTTTATTTATTTTTTTTTTGAGAAGCTGGTGTCCAGGTATGTGTCTAATACCCCATGATGTTTACCATCAGTCTTTGAATAAGCAATTAGGAACTCCACCATTCTGTTATGCAAAGTCTTTTTCATGACCTTCTTTGTACTGGAAGTGAAATTAACAGAACTGTGTTTTCCCTGATTTCTTCTTAGACTATCTTTGTGCTGCAGAACTACCATCACAAAATGTCAGTGGTTAAGAACCACACTGCATTGGTAAAGTTCATGAAATATCACTACTAAGAGTTAACAACATGGCCAGTAGCTCTTCTATAATTCTGCTCTATCTCATCAAGAGCACTGGAATTCCTTCTCTTCTTCATTAATCACTCTTCCATCCATCTGATGGTCCCCATTTGTAACTGTTCAACCCTCTTATGGTAGTTTCATTCTTTACTGTTATGTAGGTACAGATGTAAAGAATTTATACAGCACTTCTGCTTAATTTTTAACATTTGCAAATTCTTCTCTTTTCACTTCAAATAATCACCTGCTGATTCTTTCTGCAACCTTTAGTGTGTCTGTACAAATGGTTTTCTTCATCCCTCACACCTACAATTATTTTACAGGACAACCTTGTTGTGCCACAACATGTGCTTTTGTTGTTTTTGTGAGCTTTAACAGTCCTTTGCATCATTCTGTTGTGCACTTCTTTTTTTTTTAATTTTATTGATTTTAATACATTCAAAATTGTAAACAATCACATAAAATCATATTAAAAACTGTAACCTGAAAACTTTAACATATATAAATTACATTATATAAATTACATGTTTGATATAAACCAAGCTAACAGAAATTAACCAACTGAAGTATGTACATAGACATCCATTAATATATTTACAATGTGTTATTGATATCTGATTATAATGCATATTGTCATTATAAAAGAAACAAACTAATGTAATTTGTTATAGAGATTCGTTCTTCTTCAACAAGTTTTGCAGATTAACCCACAATTGAAGATTGTATGTTTTTTTGGTTGTCCTTGAGTATATAGTTTTTAATTGCAGTTGGCATACAACATTTAACAGATTCTTGAACTTAGAAAAGGAAGGAGGATATTCTGAAATCCAATTTTTTTGTTATGGTCTTTCTGGCTACTGCCAGTATTGCCCATAATAGTGGATACTTTATTTTTCTGACACATGGTGGAACAGGAGCATTAAATATCACCAGAGATTTATTTAATGTGAAATTGTCTGAATAAAGTGCCTGTAGTAAATTATTTATTTTCCCCAGAAAAGAATTTTAATATTAAAGTATGGCATTCATAAAACATATGTGCCCAGTTTATGTCTATATTTGATTTACATTTATTACAAATATTTTGTTTTTTGTTTATTTTATCCATTAATTGAGGAGTGTAGAATGATCTGTTTATATATCTCCAGGTATATAATTTCCAATTCAAAGATAAAGTAGTTTTCCCTGCTGATTGTAATATGTGTGCTTTGTCTAAATCAGTAGGAAGATTATTATTGATAGAGTAAAAATAGTTCCAGAAGTTCTGTGGACATCTGAAAGCTTCTTCCCTTATAGTTCTATAAATAAATGAAAGTTTGCCAGAATATGTATGCTTATGAAGTAAAATTGATTGAAAATGGTATAGTAGAATACTGGATTCATGTTTAGTAATTGATGAGATAAATTCTAATTTATTAGCTAGAGTTAGTAAAAGTGTTTGTATATCTAGCCACATTGTATTGTCTATTTGATATTCCTGTATTATGTATTCAACTGATTTGGTTTTATATCCTGATGTTAGTTGGAACCAAAACTTAAAATCATTATGCTTAAATATGGTAATTTTATTTATGTCTGAAGTTATAAGGATTCTTGCGTGAAAGCTATGGGGAATAACAAAAAGAAGCATTCTTTGTATCTGGGGTGTTTATATAAATTTTTTTTAATATTTGTTATAATATTATGAATGTAGCTAGTAGTATGATTGAGATTTATGTGTATAGTGAAATAATCTTTTAGGATCTTAAAGGGGTTACTTATTATTTATAATTTATGTGTAGATGGTCTGGAAATTAGCTGTAGAGCTGATGAAACCCATAACAGTTTCCACTTAGCTGAGTATGTAGTATCTAAAAGTTGAGTAATTCTTTTGATTACTGAGGAAATAGAGTAAAGGTTTAGATCTGGGAATGCTATTCCCACCATTGTTCCAACTGTTTTGATGTTGATTAATTGATATTTTTGTTTTTTTTCCCAGACCAAAAGAATTTTAATATTAAAGTATTTAACTTATTAGTAATTTTTTTAAGGGAATATTTGAATGGATTGTATTATATATATTTGGGATAGAATAATCAATTTAATAATAGTTAATCTTTCTTCTGTAGTGAAAGTTATTGTATTCCATTTTAAAAATAGATTTTGAATATTTTCAAAACACTTATTATAATCTAATTGTATTATTGTGTTGATGTTTTTAGCTAGAATTATTCCTAAATAAGTAATTTGATCTGTACTAGTTAACTGCTAAGAGTTATAGTTAGATTTGTTATTTGTATTTGAGTGTATGGGTAAAATTTTAGTTTTGTTGCCATTAAAAGACAGCCCAGACATCTTTTGAAAATTCTTAATCGAGTCAAACAGGGCTGATATTGAAGAATCATTTCCTTTTGTAGAGATGAGAACATCATCTGCAAATAATTGAATTTTAGCTGTTATATCTTTTTCAAGTTCTAAACTCTCTGTTGTATTATTATTCCTAATATCATTAGCCCACGGTTCCATTGTCAGTGTAAACAACAATGGAGATAGTGGGCAGCCTTGCTTTGGTACCTTTTATGATAGGAATTTTATTTGAAGTATACGTACCTAATTTGATATAAGTAAATGTACCATCATACAAGTGTTTTAGTAGATTAATAAAATTGTATGAAAAATTTAAACACTCCAATAATGTGAACAAATAATCCCAATTAATTGAGTCAAAAGCGGTGTTTATGTCCAACCTAATTAAAGTTAGGTTCTTTTTTTTCTTTTGTGAGAAGTCAATAAGGGCTAATGTTCGTTTTATATTATCATAAGTGTTTCCATTGATTACAAAACCTGTCTGATCCTCATCAATTAATTGGGGTAAAAACGTTTTTAGTCTTTCAGTGAATATGTTCATAAACATCTTGTAGTCAGTATTTAATAAAGAAATTGGTCTGTAATAGGAACAACATTTAGGGTCTTTGTTATGTTTTAAGATGGGTGAAATTAATGTATATTTCCATGAGGGAGGTATTATGAAGTTGTTTTGAGCTGTACTATATACATTATGGAGTAATGAAATAGCTGATTTGGGTATAACTTTGCATATTTCTGGTATGATACCATAATCTCCAGGTGCCTTATTTTGCTTGAGCTTATTGATTTGAGTTTGTATGTCGGCTAGGGTAATTTGTTTATCAATAAGTTCTATTTGTTGTTTATTAAGTTTATGAAGATTTTAATCAATAAAATGCTTAATGTTGTCTTTACTTTCTATATTATGTGCATCTTCTAAATTCTTCTATTATATCTTGTATATTGTATACTTCTTTTTCTTCAGGGAATATATTTCTTTAATATGATTATGTTTATTCATTCTTTTAGTTTTATTCTTGAGATTAGTTAAGTGTTTAGGGTTTAGTGAATAAGGAAGGAATTTATATTTTTCTAATGTAATCATTGTCTTATGATGTAGTATGTTTCTATATTCTTCGTTTAATTTGCTTATTTCCTCTCTAATGTTTTTAGAAGAAAGATTCTCTATTTTTGAGATGCAATAAAACAAGCTTGTTCTGTAATGTTCCATATCTTTATCCCATGTTTTCCTTTTATTGTAATACCATTTGTTAATTTGTCCATACAGGTAAGCTTTTAGTGCATCTCAAACATATGTTATGAGTATTAGATGCTGAATTTATATCTAGAAAATTTTGTATTTCTTCTTTTAAAAATTACTGAAAATCTTTAAGTTGGATAAGATATGCAGGTATTCTTTTTATTTGTGCATTAGGGATGTTGTTGATATTTAAATCAAATATAATGGAATTATGATTGGAGATTAGACAAGAAATTATTTTGCTGTTATTTAGGTCATTTATAATTTGTGTGGAGAATAGTATTCTATTGATTCTGGAATATGATTTGTGTCTATTGGAATAGAATGTGTATTTTAGAGAGCTATGATCAGTGAAGTCAAAAATATCTTTGAGCAGGTAGGAGTCTATAAATTTTATTAATTGTTTTGCTTGAGGGGTAATTTTTCTATTTGCTAAAGTGGTTGTATCTTTTAAATATAGAATACAATTAAAGTCCCCTGCCATGATATTATTTCCCTCAGACTGAGATATTAATTGAGATAAAAGTTGTTTGATAGTATTAGTACCTATTCCCGGTAACCAGTAGTTATTTATTATTGTATATAATTTTTGTTTATTTCAATAATGGCTAAACATAGCAATCCTTTATTATCTTGATATGTTTTAATTATTCTTGGTAAAGGAAGTGATTTGTCCCATAAAATTGCAACCCCCCTTTTCTTTTTTGTATATACTGAGCTTGCGATGATTGTATATTTATTTGTGTTCAAGAACTTAATATTATCTCCTATTAAATGAGTTTCCTGTAAAAAAATTAAGTTTGGTTTATGTAGAGCTAGATATTTAAACACACTACCTCTTTTGATGGGGTTATTTAGACCATTTATATTAATCGATAAGCCTTTTAATATAGTCATGTTATATAGGTATGGGTGTATGATTAATTAATAACATATCAATATAAAATGTGTAATTTGAGAATCTCTTTCCAACCATAAACTTGTTCATTCTGCAAGTACTATACATTGATTCATACTGGGAAACACATATATCATGAGCATTGTAACTTATAGTTCTATTTGGATAGACTAAAATGGATGTCAAAAGAAACTGTTTTTTAACAATGAACATATAATACAGATTATAAAAACACAATTTAGCTCCCCGCCTGGAGTTATAAACTCCCTGTCTCAATGACATTTGCCACTGAGATCGAACCCTTAACCTGTAGCAAAAGAACGCAGCTACCACCATTAATGTGTATTAATAGTGATTAGATATAAAACTAGTGATTCTTTTAACTTAAATCTATTAAAATTTAACTAGATATATTTCATCTGATATAATATGTTAATCATGAAAATGAAATACAATGTAAATTATTGTGTATGTGTAAAACATAGAAAAAAGTATTAGCTAGTCTATAATGTAAAGTATCATAAGGATAGTACATATATATATATATATTTGACTAATTACTATTTAACCGCTTTTAACTTAGTATAATATGATAGTAATATCTATCAATAGTTATTAAACTATTTCATATTAATAATTTTCTTCAAACAAGGATATATACAGTCAGAAACAGATTTCTTAGATCTATTATGTTAACAAAAGTATTGTAAGCTATCAAATATACATTTATTAATCACATTTTGTTTCCTTTCTCACAAATATTTATATGTATGCGATATAGAAGATGGAGAGATATTTGTCTAAATCATTCAAATGAATCTCTCAAAATTCCTCTCAATGTAACACATACTGTCTTATATAGAAATGTAATATTCTACTAAAAACAATAAACAAGTGAAAATATAGCACTAAGCAGTCCAGAATTGCCCTGTCCCAGTGTTCTCACCATAGTAATCCAATAAAGAATACAGATTCACATTTCATCCTTTGAGAGAAGTGGACAAACTTGTCTTACAAATCTTGAAAAAATGTACTAAAAGTATAATACTGTCCACACATACTCAAGTTTTAAGTAACACAACAGTGAGTCCCACAAATCGCTTTATGTTCATCTGTCCAGGTATACCATAACACAAGCATCAAGAGGTCAGATCTAACTAATAGTAATTTTTATGTACAAAAAGTCTAGTATATCTAAAATAAACCTTTAAAATAGGATCTGGGTGACCAACATATTTTGCAGAAGGAATACTACCCTTAGAGATAAAAAGGACACTTACATAACTGCATTTTCCAAAAACACAGATGCTTAACAGATGAATGGATCGATGAGTGGATGTAGGCAAAAACCTCTAGGTATTGGTGCAGATAAGAAAAAAAAAATCTTCAAAAATAGAAAATATTTAGATTAGTGAATGCTATATATAAAATGAAGTGTGCAATGTGGTACCTTACTACCAGCATCTATTATCTCTGCTTTGATTATGTACAGTTGGCTTCTTGCTGGACATTAGCATTTTATTGTATCTAGTAACAGTAAAATAGCCCAAGTCTCTCTGACCCTAATGGATGTTTTGGAATGTTGTCTAGCCTTCCCTGCATTGATTTACAATTTACAGTTCCTCTAAAGTCTGTGTAAAAACATAAAGGTATTATAAACAGGTATGGTTATTGTCTCAGAAATGTATGATTCTCCAGAAAACAATAGGCATTCATCAGCTAAACATGGATTACCAAATCCAATGTTCTACTTTAATAAAGTTTTTTTTAAGTGTCAATATCAAACTTCAGTTGGCTGATCACACCTGAATGTAGCTTTAAATGAAAATCCTAATGAAGTACAGCCTAGCACTCAGCATTCCCCTTGGGCCTCTGTGTTAAATATTGTTTAACTCTCTGCTTCAGAATTTATATCTGCTCTTTTCAGGCATCTGCACACACTGTACACACATCCCTCCAATCAAAATATTCACATAGGCAAAGAAATCGCACAGCTGCTTTGGATGAGTTGACAAGCAATATCACAATTACTTAAAATGGAACAATGTAGTATAAGCAGTTTTAAGAGTCTAACAGAAAGAAAATGAAAAACACCTTCTCCAGTTATTGTTCTTCTTTACCTTGCTTCTCCTATACATCATGGGCTATGCCCCGGGGGAGCTCACCCCCCAGTGTCATGTATGTGAACGTATTATTTCAGCCATTCCCACCATAATGGTATTATTTCCCATAGCTCTTACTTCTTTCCTCAGGAATTCTGGATATAGCTGAAAATAATGGGAAGTGTCCAGTCAGGATCAATGTATAGCTATTACTTATACTTCACTTAAATGTTAATAGAGCCACAGGTTTGAGTCATCAAGGATTTGTTTGGCAATAAGTGCAAAACTGTACTGTTTAACATTATTGATTTGTTTTGTCTGTGATTTATGAGAAAAATCAGGGACAGGGTAAAAGATGTAAGACAAAATTTAGATACATTTTGCAAAATCAGGTGCAGTCAATAGGTATTGTTTTCCGTATAAATCTTAACTTCTCTGTAAACCTCTTAGCATCTTTGCTCATGAAATCTAGTCATAGCAAAAACAATGAGAATAAAATTAGGGAAAATATTTAAATATAACTCTAATTAAGTTACACAAGTTAATAATGCACCATGTTTTGCATCAGCATACAGTTTCTAAGCTGTAAGAAGTATGAAACACTAATGTCCAGCTTCACAGACTTCTCCGAAATCCTCAATGGTTTACCAATAAATCAAAAATATTATAAGGGATGGGGGAAACTGAGAAAAGGCTGGGATTCTGTAAAAGAACGTATGAAAGTCAGAAATTTAATCCACAAGCAAACATTTCTGTGTGAGAGAATGTGTTTCAGACAGTGGGGAAAAACTGATAAAATAAACTGGAGCAGAAGTGGAAAAATTGTTCATTTATGTGGTTTATATAATAGTACTTTTATAAATTTTAAGTAGAACACTATAAAATAAGGAGTAACTCATATGCACACTTGCTCACACTCACCCACACTCACACAATCACATACTCTTGTAAACCCATAGACATTTGGACTCAAACACATACAGACTGTGAAGTTAAGCTTTGTCCCTTTTCTATACAAAATATTGTATTAGTCATTTTCTACCATATACATTATAAACACACATTGTGCTCATAGCATAAAAGTTGCAGGCTTATAAATTACTCATAAAACAGCAGCAGCTAATTACCGTACTACATTGCAGTTGAATGTTGCCCTCTCAAGAATCATATTATGTACGATGACAAGGAATACACAAATCAGCCACTTCTCGGCTTCTGCTGAGCTTTCCACTTCCTGTATGTGCTTGTCCATTAGCGCTGACGTCATCTGGGTGCTTCACACATCCGAGAATGTGAGAAAAAGTTAAGGAGAAGATTTCTTAGCTGGTAACAAGGTCCGGGAACAGCTGAAGCTTGCAGATGATCGTTGAGAGGTAATTATTGAGTGAAATAGCTTCTCATATGTAATCCACGGGACAATCAGTTTAAAATGTTAACGAGCCTTTTTTTTCTTCCTCTGCTTTTCTCTTTACAGGAAAAATAACAGTATGAGCCTCGAGAGCCCAAACCAAGCAGATTACATTGTGTAAAGCATGTATGACCAATTCCACAGAACAAGTTAACCAATGAATTTGAAATGATATTAAGAATAATCTACAGAGATCTGAACCATAGTCATAACATTTCTTTTTAAATCTTTAGACCCCCCAAAAAAAAACACATACAGATAGCACTTCCCAAAGACATACAGATAGCATTTCCCAAATATATGCTGGTCTATTAAAAGCCATAACAAATGTTCTATCTTAGATTTATATCTGTTGAAGACAATAAACATAGGGGATTAGTTAATTATACATAACATGTTTTGTCTTGATGTTATTAATGTATTAGAGGTGTCTTATAAAAGCTGTTATATGAATATTTAACTGTATTTTGGCTATATCAAGTCAAATCATATATTAAGATCCATAATAATTAAGTTATTACTATATTATGGGAAAATACCATACTATTATGATTTATA